>NC_092132.1:139431094-139731727 GCF_043159975.1 Macaca nemestrina | reverse complement strand
TCCCAAGGTGCCAGCTCTGTGACATTGGATAAGACTTTATCCTCATATCCTGTCAGTGGAGGTAAGAGCAATACTCACCTTTTAAGATGTATTGATTCAATTAGTTAATAAAATTATTGGTAACAGTATATATCATATGTTAGTCATATTTATGTTTGTTAAATAAATACAGTTAAGGCCAGGTGAGGTGGCTCATGCCTGTAATCCCAGCACTTTAGGAGGCCAAGGCGGGTGGATTGCCTGAGCTCAGGAGTTCGAGATCAGCCTGGGTAACATGGTGAAATCCCTTCTCTACTAAAATACAGAAGAAATTAGCCGGATGTCGCGGCATGTGCCTGTAATCCCAGCTACTCATGGGGTGGAGGCAGGAGAATGGCTAGAACCTGGGAGGCAGAGGTTGCAGTGAGCCAAGATCATGCCACTCCACTTTAGCCTGGATGACAAAGCAAGACTCCATCTCTTAAAATAAATAAATAAATACAATTAAAATACTTCAGATGCCAGTGTCAATTGGATATATATTGTTCTTTGCTCTCATCTTGAAGAGCACATAAATGGAGTAACATAAATGATAAAAAGTTAAAATACAATTCCTGTTTGAACAATCAAGATACTAATATTAGTCCATAGTAATTTTGACAGTAGTACTGCCCATTAAAAAAATCAAGCTAGGAGTGATGGCTCATGCCTGTAACCTCAGCACTTTGGAGGACGAGGCAGGCAGATTACTTGACTTCAGGAGTTTGAGAACAACCCGGCCAACATAGTGAAACCACATCTCTGCTAAAAATATAAAAATTAGCCAGGCGTAGTGGCGCATGCCTGTAATCCTAGCTACTTGGGAAACTGAGGCAGGAGAATAATTTGAACCCAGGAGGCAGAGGTTGCAGTGAGCCAAGATCACGCCACTATACTCCAGCCTGGGTGACAGAGTGAGACTCTGTTTAAAAAAAAAAAAAGAAAGAAAAGAAAACTATTAGCAATAGTGACTGCAATGTTATTTTTACATCTTTTAACATAGCCTCACCATACTCCTTTTAGTAGATTTTATATTTCTACTTCTAAACATAAGGAAACTAATGCCTGTAAATGGTAGATATCAGACTAACTGCCATTTATCTGGGCTGCTTTGGATAAATTTTGTATCATTTACACGTTGAACAAATGAAACAAAAACTTGGAACGCATGGTAGCTTCTGACTCTGTGGAGGGCTGGGACTGCTGCCTACTGGAACAGGATACCAGACACTCTGGAGAAGAGCCTCAGAAGATCATCATAACCCAAACTGAAGTCGTGCTATAATAAGATTTGAAAGTGGCAGCTAATGATTCATGGATCACATGCCAGCATATCTGTCACTTCAGATACTACTGTCTTCATTACAAAGAAAGCGAGGCAACCTGTTCAAATGCACTGTTTTTTATCAAAAAGTTCTGAGCCACTTACAAAGACTGCATTTAAAAGGACGAAAGGTTTAATGGAGTTGGGACAATAAAAACATTGGAGGTCATACATCCAATAAAAATAAAAATAATTTAGAGAGAAGCAATACAAAGACAGCTCCATAGACTGGAGGGCAAGTCAAAGATGAATTTGAGGAAAAAGAAGATAAGATGGTAACAGATTAAGAGGATATGGGAGAGGAGGCTATTAACATGCCTAAGCCATATAAACTAAATTAAGAAGAACAAATGGAGAGAAGGGAGCTTTAAAAATATGATAGTCTTTCCTTAAAACTGTAGCGGGAATTACTTTTAATATAGTCAGCTATCATTAGGATACTTAATTTATACCTAATAGTATTTGTTGAACTCATTCTAAAAGAGATAATTGAGAGTTTATTCTGGGAGGTTTCATTAAGAACTATTTGTAATAGCATTGCTACAGTGGCACTGTGGTGGGCACCGCATGCCTCAAACAGAATTGAAACAATCATTTCCCCAGCCATCAGCATAGTGTTTTCTATGCTCAGGACACTGAGACATCGACCTTGACTGTACAAAGCTGTCTCACCCAAGATCACAGGAGTGTAGCCCACATTCTATAGTGCTGGATTTAGGGTAAAAAAGTGCAACCCTTTTATTTTAATGAGGTACTATCCTAAAGAACTATCCCAGCTTCAGAGCTAGCAGTGGAGTGGTTGAGGACTGTTGTGATTGGATTAGGCTTCAACCTCTCAATCTTCTCAACTCAGCTTCCTTCATTCCCTTAAGAAAGTTCCCCAAGAACACCCCCAGATAATGGTCCCACTTTCAAATCTCCACATCAATGCCTCTCCTTCAGACCCAAAATGATCTAGGAGGTGGTCAAACTTCTCCTGATTAGTAGAGTGGTTAGATTTTGAACCCTGAAGTCAGACTAATCTGAGTTCAAATATCAGTTCCTCACAATCTGTGTGATCTCAGGCAACTTCTTCATTAGAAAATGAGGAGAGCAAGGACCTCTATCTATAATGTCGTAAACATTAAATAGCATAATACATTTTTATAACATAAATGCTTAGTTAATAAGTACTCAATAAATGTCATCTAATTTTATTATCTATGCTTATCTAAATCCCCATTCAAACAAAAAAGGAAGTAAGCTACTCAGTGGGCATTTGCTCTTATAGAAAAACAACTCCAATCAGCCATCAGGATGCTCAAAGTATAAATAGTAGTAGCCAGGATTTGCTTGCAATGGAATTGCACAAGTCCCTGACATCATTTTACAGATGTAAAGTTAGTAACAGTCAACAAATTGAACAGCTGCTGTGATGACAACTTTGTATTTTTTCCATAGATTTTGTTACCATTTACTAAAAGTTCACTCCTTATATATTCCGATTTTTCTCGATTAATGAGCAACTTGAGAAAAGTAAGGGATGGTGTGAACAACTGAAAGACAAGATTAGAAAATAAAAGTGAAATGGTGTTAAGCAATTCGTATGATTTTTACATACCAAGCAATAGTAATCTATGAAAACATACTTTATGTAATGCTACAGAATAAAACAATATTTCTGGTGGTTTAAGAACATTCAAATCACTTTTTATATATGTGAATACCCTTGATTTTATTTTCCTTACCATCAAATGTTGATGGAACTTGAAGCCAAGCCAAGTGGTGCTTAATCCCTGCTTTGACTGCTTTATTTCAAATAACCCTTAGTCAGCTTCAGACCTTGGGGAAGGGAACCAGCTGTGTAAAAGATGATGCAGTAACAGCTGGAGAAATACCACAAGTAGAAAATGACTGTGTACAACTGTCCTTCTTTGTGAAATAGGTGTAGGCACTTATTCTTGTGCTAACCACGTCTTATAAAATATATTTGATACTGAGAGATTAAAGACACTCTTTCAGTAATAGTGCTTGCAAACTAAAAACATCATGCACTCAGATGTGTTTACAGAAATGAATTATTTTTTATAAATAAATCTTGAGAAAATAGTGATTCGAGTGAATATGGGCTACCTAATTTTTTTTTTCTTTTTCTTTTTCTTTTTTCTTTTCTTTTTTTTTTTTTTTTTTTTTTTTTTTGACATGGAGTTTCGCTCTTGTTGCACAGGCTGGAGTGGTACGATTTCGGCTCACCACAACCTCTGCCTCATGGGTTCAAGCGATTCTCCTGCCTCAGCTTCCCAGGCTACCTAATCCTAAACTATATTCATAGGCTTTCAAAGTGTTTAGAACTTCACCTTCAGAATCATGAATACAAAAACACTTACAAATGAAATAGTTTGGGGTATTCCACTAGACCCAAGGGATATAAAGAGATCTAAGACACAGTTCTAATCTTCTAAAGCATTTTTGCGTATATTCAAAATGAAATAACAATTCAGTGCAACAATACATATTAGAGATGGAGAACAAAACAATTTTAACATAAAAGGAAGTAAAGACTCAGTTACAAAAATCCTGGAAAATCAAGGAACGTTTCTTAGGAGAATTATCTTCCACCAGTTTATATATTTTACATTCAACCACAGAGGAAGACGTTTTCTCACAAAATTTTCTCATCAGTTTTTAGCACTGACTGCAATACTTTTATAATTGAATGTTGAGCTTCTACACATTAGGTTTTGCCTTTGTTTTGCAAATATATTTGAATTTTTTTTAAAGGACAATTATATGTCTTTTCCAAACTGAAATTTTACAACTTGTGTTTGCAAAGTCATCTCCTGACAGGAAAAGGAAACTATGAGCTCAAGTAAAACTGCCCAAAAACTTCAGAGTACAGATGTGGTTCCTCTGCTCTCACCAGCAAAACAGCATTGGCTTCTGGAAGACATTGGCCAAGGTAGGCATCCTTTTTTCTGCTTTGACTCGATGGAATGGTTGCTATTATCCATTTCAATATTTCTAATAACATGGAAAATTTTTCCATTCAATGTATGTATTTTTACTAAAAGTATATAAATTTACCTTCCTTAATATTCAGAGGATAAAAAACGAGCCTCTCTGGAAATAGATAACAGAAGTTGGATGTGCAGAGACAATGTAGAGATGGTAGCAGTTAACTGAACTGAAATGGTTCCCATAGTATTTGCTTTTTATAGAGATTTTTCATACAGTTACAAAATGTATGAAACTCCCAGGATGCATATATTCACGGTGTCCCTATCTGTTCAATTAATTAAAAATCACTTCAAGATTTCTTCTCTACTTCACTGCATAAGGGAAGGGAATTGAAAGTCAAGAAACAATTTCAAGTCCATTGGAAACATAAAGTTGCAGGGAAATTATATTACAAGAGAACAATTGTTGCTGTTTAGTCAAAAGCTCATTCTCTGCCTTATGCTTACAGGCTATTGTATATTTTTAAAATTCATGTTTTAAAATTTTATTTTATAATCATCAGTACAGCTGATGATTCTGCTACAAGCACAACTAAAATGAAATTAGAGACGATCAACTGTAGAGATCCACTGAGAACCCCAGAGGTGGTACGAAGATCATTTTGAACGCAAGAGATTTGAGATTCAACAAATACAGAAAGAAGCTTTCTCTATAGCTTCCCTTATCTGACAAAAGGTAGCAACTTCTGGAAAATGAGGCTGCCATAAATTACTCCCAGGAGAGAGACCGAGAGTAAACCTTCCCTAAATCCCCTCTCTGGGGGAGTTTCATGGCTGTGATGAAGGCAGTAAAGCCACTCGCACCTGCATAAACGAACATCATAAATTTTTGTCTCACGTTTGTTCTAAAACTCCTTTAGTCTTTAAGAAAACCTATTTGTTGTTCCCATAATAATGTTTTCATTTCTTTTCTTTCTCCTACTAAATTATGTATAAAAGCCTCCAACTTTAAGCATTTAGTAAGCTAGTTACGTCTTCTGTTAGTTCCTGTACAGAAATGAACTTTTTCACTCCTGTTAATCTGTTTTGTCAATTACTTTGTACACCTGACATAAATGAACCAACGAAGGCCGAAGAAAATGTTTTCCTACATGACACTAGAGATGAAAGCACCTAATAGAATTTCAAATGTCACCTATAAGGATATCATAGAAAATTAGCTTTATTAAAAGCAAAATCCATTAATAGGTTTTATATTTCATGGTATTCTTTAAAAAAGGAGGATAACTTAAATTATCATGAATAAGTACCAAAAAAAGCATGCCTTCCTATTTACATCAAAAGCTTATCCATATATTTCTAGATTTTTTAAACATGGAAAAACTAGTGTCCATGGGGGGCAGTGTTTGTTAGTGACATTTGTTTAGCATTTACTTTCTTAAAAAAATAAATTTCAGAAAGATAGTAATTAGGTAAGTTCCCCAAATATTTTTCAACATAGTAAACTAAGTTTGAAGCTAAAAAACACACAATGTTAAAAGTTTAATTTGTTAAATAGTTATATTATATTATCATTATCATTGTTTTATATTTAAGTATGTTCCTGTATGTCTTTATCTAGGAATTTAAGACTTTTTTTTTTTTTTTTTTTTTTTTTTTTTTTAGACAGGGTCTCACTGTATCACCTAGGCTGGAATGCAATGGCGCAATCTCAGCTCACTGCAACCTCTGCCTCCTGGGTTCAAGTGATTCTTGTACCTCAGCCTCCTGAGTAGCTGGGATTACAGGTGCTGGCCATGATGCTGATGGCTGGCTAATTTTTGGACTTTTAGTAGAGACAGGGTTTCACCGTGTTGGCCAGGCTGGTCTCGAACTCCTGAGCTTAACTGATCCACCTGCCTTGGCCTCCCAAAGTGCTGTGATTATAGGCATGACGCACCATGCCTAGCCAAGACATTTTCTTTACTGCAACACTTAAGTTTAAAAGTCAATTTTCTTTCTTAATGCATATGTATACCACACGCTACCTTAATATGGTCTCTATCACTGTCAAAGACAAAATTCTCTTTTGAGTAGAATATTATTCTAATTCACACAGCATTTCTCATGGCTTTAATTTATATCTTAATGTCTTAATATTTTATTGTATTGTATTCACAGCATGGGAATCCTGGATAAAGGAAAGGACAACTGCATGTTAACAGTTTTGTACTTTATTTTTATGTACTATGAATGAAAATGTCAGGACTTGACCTAACAGAGTAATTTATAAGAAGATGCTTCTTAAAGGCTAAGTTTCCATTCTCAAGGAGATGCACTGCCTGGAAACAGATAGGCAGAAATTCCGGACACCTACAGCTTGCCCGTGGAGGTTGAGAAGACATTAAGAGTAATGGCAAAAACCGCAATTCCTTTTGCACCAATCTAATGAATGCTTCAAGAAGCATCCCATGCCAGATCCAGTATGGCAAGGTTTGACTCCCTCAGACATGACAATACTTCCAATTTCTAGGATTTGATTTGGCTTCACTTTTTCACTGCTGTACCAGATGGAGAAGAAAAGGACAGACGAGTCAATTTCATGTTCCTTATTTTCTATAAGCACCAGAGAAGGAACCTAAGGTCTAATAACAAGGGATACCTTGGGAATTTAGAAAAAAAAATGCATAAAAGGAAGGCTACCTATTTTGGACACATTTTATGGGCAGAATAATGACAACAGGGCAGAGATATTGTTTTCTACACTGTTGAACAGCAAGAGTATGATTTGTAAATGGGCAGCTGAAATACACATTATCTCAGTGGGTCTTAAAGTTAACTATCTGAAGAATGTAAATGAATTCCCAAAAGGAAAAAGACAAATCATGATTAACATGTAGGACAATCCCTAAGAAGAACACAGGTGATTAAATGCAAACTTTGATTTCAGTAAAAATATTTCATTTTTTCCAGCAACATAGGTATTCGTGCAAACAGCTTTTTAAATAATATATGCATGTTCTTATACTCATTTGTCATTCAAATTTTGGGCAATTTTATATAAAATAAGCATAAAATATAAAAGGTCATCAAAAAATATTGTCACCATGTTTCACTTACACAAATTGTTATATCTAATCTAGGTTATTAAACTCAACTATGTTGATAAGGTAAATACATATAGAACCATCAATGTTAAAAATTCATACTTTGATTATGATAAAATTTTTAGATCTAGGTAAGTATCATCCCTATGACACATGCACATTTATCATCTAAGCATCTCAGATATACTGTTTCTCCTCCTTGTTCTAAACAAATGTTGTACTGAAATTGTATTTCACCATCCTGATTTCTTGGGGTTGCCAGGCAAACTTAGTAGACGGTTTTTTGTTTGTTTGTTTGTTTGTTTTGAGACGGAGTCTCACTCTACTGCCAGACTGAAGTACAGTGGCATGATCTCGACTCACTGCAACCTCCTACTCTCTGGTTCAAGTGATTCTCCTGCCTCCGTCTCTCAAATAGTTGGGATTACAAGCACGTTCCACCATGCCCAGCTAATTTTTTTTAATGTTAGTAGAGACAGGTTTTCACCATGTTGTCCAGGAGGGTTTCGATCTCCTGACCTCTTGATCCACCAGCCTCAGCCTCCCAAAGTGCTGGGATTACAGGCGTGAGCCACCACACCTGGCTGACACTTTGATTATAAGGGAGAAATGACATCAAAAGTCATTCCTTACATTTCCAGAATATCACATTCCTATGGACACACTATACAGTCTTTCAGTATCAACCACATTTTTTATAGAAAATTTAAATTTAAAATATACTATAACAAAGTTCCTGATTCTTAAACTCCAAAAAAAAAAAAAAAAAATTCAAAAGTGGATTTCAACATATAAACTGTAAGGGAGAGAGAGAATAAAGAAGGTAGAAAAATAAGAGAAGGAGCAAGAAGAAAGAAGAAGAAGAAAGAAGACGGAGAGAGAAGAAAGGAGAGAATTTTAAAAAAGAGAAAGACCAAGGAGGAAGGAGGCAGAGAGATAGGAAGAGAAAGATCCAGAAATATATTTATTTGATGAGGCTGTTGAAATAATTTTACTATGCAGGTATTTCATCCCTTAATGCAGTAAAACGTTGAGAAAAAGAATACATTCATTTAAGACTTGAAAGCAAAATGAGTTGACTCAGCATGGTCTTGCCTTATTAAAGGGTTAAATTCTCCTCTGACCCTATGTTTCTTCTTTCAATAATTAATACAAATAATACCAAGATTTCTCTACCCATAACAGAAAAGAGAGAGAGAGAAGTCATAGAATCTAACCAACTTCATTAATACCATATTTGATGATTTTTGAACATCCCAAGAACCCGAATGTCACTGACTAAGGTCTGGTCACAGTCATCTCCTTTTCTCTGGCCTTAGCTCAACTCCAGATTCTTGAGTGTTTGTCCAGCATCTGCCAGAGGCCTCTGCCTTTATGAATTTTTAGGGTGCAGTCCTTCCTAACAGGCTTGTCACCCTGCCAGCCATGCTGTGTGAAAATATCTATCAAAGCCATGTTGTAGATACATTTATCTCTTGCTCAGATTATCTCTGAGTAACGAGGAAATTAATGTCAATGACATCATTCAAGAATGAAGACTGATTACATAAAATATTTCAATCAGAATGTTGGCATGGGACTTCTAGTTATGATCATATACCATGGAATTTCTAATTCATACTCAATGTCAAATAGCCTTTTGTTTCCATAAATATATCTGTGCTCAGGGAGAAAAGTGTGGTTACTCTTCTTATATTCTACAGAGTTCTACACTAACTGAATAATGATATGGAGGTTAAAACTACTATAAAAAGAGATAACAACATAATAAAATAGAAACTATCTGATCAGAATAGAGGAAATATATGTTACCAGACATAAGACATTTGCTGATTTTTACAATTTGCCTCTAAATTTGGCTTTAACTGTGCTGCTAATTAAGGTTTAAAAATGAAAATAAAGTAGTTTACACAATTTTAATCTCAATTTGTAGAGAATTTTATTACTGGGGTCCTCAGTGGTGGAAAATTATTCCATTGTATCTTTGTTAAGGACATAATTGTTATTCAAATTGACATTTTAAAATACAGAATTGCTATAAATGTTAAAAGCATAACAGATTTGAAGGTATTTCTGCAGGTAGGAAATGTGACAGCTTCGCATATGTAATTTTTCTGGCAATCTAATTTAATATACGGACAAAATGTGTTTATTTTAATATACAGAAATGAATGGATAATGTGCCTATTATACCATCTCTCAAATATCAAATTTGTTCCATTATAAAATGCCTTTATTTGACAGGAGCTTGATGTCATGAAATTCATGACTGCATTTTTAAAATTATTTATTTATTTATTTGAGACAGAGCCTGTTGCCCAGGCTGGAGTGCACCATGATTTCAGCTCACCGCATCCTCTCCCTCCCAGGTTCAAGCGATTCTCCTGCCTCAGCCTCCTGAGTAGCTGGGACTAGAGGTGTGCGCCACCATGCCTGGCCAATTTTTGTATTATTTAGTAGAGACAGGGTTTCACCATGTTGGCCATGTTGGTCTTGAACTCCTGACCTCATGATCCACCAGCATCGGTCGCCCAAAGTACTGGGATTATAGGCATGAGCCACCACGCCTGGCCAATGACTGCATTTTTAAATGTGCTGCTTGTGTAGACACTCTGTGCCGCTATAAAATTGAGGCATATGTTTAGATATGAGAGGAAGGCTGAATTTTCGTACTATGAAAGTTTAAGTGCCAAACTGATGTTCTTACCCAGATATGTTGTTAGGAAAGTATCTTACTGAATGCCTGAGAAATAAATGTCCTATAGACATTAGCTGAATCTAAGGCTGAGGAAGTCTAATACACTGACCATTGGCTTGTGGGCCTCAGGGGAGTCAAATAAATTCAAATATAATTTTGGTAAAGTATTCTGAGCCTCCCAAAGAAGGAATATACACCCAGTAGACCCCTATTAGTCTCTAAATCTGCACTGTGGAACTACCTTTTGTAAGGCCCTTTGTTATGTCAGAAATAAACTAGGTATGAAATCCACAGCTGACACCAATGGTATGAATGCACGTTTTCATGGGTAGTTAACGTCTTTATCACCAGAAACAGATAGCACCTTAACGTTAGGACGATATGAAATGTGGCGGAAGTAGTTTCCCTCCTCATTATTTCAACAGATTGACAGACACGAAACATGACTTACACTGGATAAT
The DNA here is from genome assembly GCF_043159975.1 of Macaca nemestrina. NCBI lineage: Eukaryota > Metazoa > Chordata > Mammalia > Primates > Cercopithecidae > Macaca > Macaca nemestrina. Next base: position 139,721,204 of record NC_092132.1, on the reverse strand, counting down.
TGTTATTTAACAAACAATTACAGCCAGGAATCATATTCTTAAGTTTTTACCTAACAGCATTTTCACTATTTAAAACTTGGATTTTCAGTACAATTTCTCATAATCAAGATAAATCCTGACATCCCCGAACTTTGAGAGATGTTTGTTTTGGAGTCTTAGCAAGCATTTCAAAAATCCGGAGTTGTTCTTCATTAAACTGAGAATGACTTACGAATCAGAAGATATCGCGAATTAAATGTAAGTCATTTGAAATTTACAAGAAAAAAACAACCCCATCAAAAAGTGGGTGAAGGAGATGAACAGACACTTCCCAAAAGATGACATTTATGCATCCAACAAACATGAAAAAAGGCTCATCATGAATGGTCTGGAGAAACGCAAATCAAAACCACAATAGGACACAATCTCACGCCAGTTAGAATGGCGATCATTAAAAAGTCAGGAAACAACATATGCTCGAAAGGATGTGGATAAATGGGAAAGCTTTTACACTATTGGTGGGAGTGTAGATTAGTTCAACCATTGTGGAAGACAGTGTGGCAATTTCTCAAGGATCTAGAACTAGAAATACCATTTGACTCAGCAATCCCATTACTGGGTATAGACCCAAAGGATTATAAATCATTCTACTGTAAAGACACATGCACACGTATGTTTATTGTGGCACTGTTCGCAATAGCAAAGGCTTGGAACCATCCCAAATGCCCATCAATGATAGACTGGATAAAGAAAACGTGGCATATATATACCACGGAATACTATGCAGCAATAAAAAAAAGGATGAGCACATGTCCTTTGCAGGGACATGGATGATGCTGGAAACCATCATTCTCAGCAAACTAACACAATAACAGAAAACCAAACGCCCCATGCTATCACTCATAATTGGGAGTTGAACAATGAGAACACATGGACATGGGGAGGGGGACATCACACACCAGGACTTGTCATGGGGGTGAGGGGCTAGGTGAGGGATAGCATTAGGAGAAATACCTAATATACGGGAGGGATAACATTAGGAGAAATACCTAATTTAGATGACAGTCGATGGGTGCAGCAAGCCACCATGGCACGTGTATACCTATGTAACAAACCTGCATGTTCTGCACATGTATCCCAGAACTTAAAAGTATAATTTAAAAAATGTAATTTGTTTGAATACTTTATTTTGCTTATTTTTCTGAAATACTTTATGTTTTCTCAGATTACAAATGTGGTACGAGGCTTTTAAGGAGGTGTCTTAGATATTACATTAGCTGCATAATTTCCTTCATCATTTCAAATTAACTTTTACTAATTTCCTTGTTAGATTATTGATCACATAATCTCCACTGGCGATTTAATCAGAACTAAGGGATTAAAAAAAAAATCTCATTTTCTTCACTTATAGTTTATTACCTTCCTGATGACATAAATTTGCAGTCATTGTGTAACTTTTCTTAAGTTAAATTTCAAATAGTTTGATCCATTCTTGAGTTCCTACTTTGTTATTTCTGTTTTAACAATAAATAATAGATAAAATTCAATATTACAGAAAGAGATTTACATTGCACCTTGGGTATATTTACTAGTGTTTCTAGAAACCCATCTGTACACTACTTCAATTCTCTCATTAGTGCCACTGGTAAAATCAAGAGCAATAACAAAATGACAGGCAGCATAATCTTGAATTTTTTAGCAACCTGGTTTTTGTTTGTAAAAAAACTGATTCTGTCTTTTCAAGTCAGCTGTGGAGCCATTTAGATAATTTTCAGATATTATACTGAAAAGATTGAATAAATTTATGTTACATAAGTGAATTATGGAAGATCATAAAATAAATATAATACTTGACATTCTTTCTTCTAACAGTAAAGCCTTTAGAAGTCATTAAAAAGAGCTTTGTCCAAGGGCTGAACACTTAATGGAAATTCATCAGTCAGCCACTCCCAACAATGTTATTTCACTTTTCTTATTAAGCTTTTTGTTTCTTGTTATTTATCCATAACTGTTTTAACCTTGACACACTGCAAATCCATATGAAACATTATCTTGACCAATAACCAATAAGATGTTTTCTTAGTGTGTCTCTTCATGGAGACAGCTTGTATAATGTTAAAAGTGAGTCCTGTAACACATTTTCATAATTAAATATACAATTTGTTAAATATAAAGTATGTACATTATTTCAGTATTTATAATTGAAATTACATCATTATTACCATAATGCTGAAAATAGAATCTGACTTATGTAAATTTTATTTTCTGAACTGTATAAATATTAAGAAAGAAAATAACATAGTACATAGTTCCCTGGTGATAATTAAAAATCATTCCTGCCTCTAATAAAATTAAACCCATGTTACTTTATAAAGGTTAAAATGCTTACATTTTGAAAGTTTCAAAATATTATAACATCAAATCATTAGTTATAAAAATTCTCAATTTCTTCATAAGTAGCTTCTGGCAAACTCTAATAACAATGTTCTCTTTTCATTTCAGGCCATTTTCCATTCTAATATGACTGGATAAATGCAAAATGTCTCTTCCATCATGACGCAAAGGGTGCAATAAAACTAATTTTGACTTCAGGTTCTATAAAGTAAAGTTAGTGCATTCATTCTGTGTAAAGAATTTGGCACTTCAAATTTTCCCTTACTTAATTTTAAGAGAGAAAGAAGGCAAAGGGCAATTATAGAATTACTATTATACTCTAGCTACTGAAATTATAACATATTTTGCTAAAAGAACCATTATCTTCAGAATAGCTCTCAGCCAAGCAAGGCAAAACAAAAATAAATGTGTAAAGTGCTAATAGTGTAGAACTGTGGATCCAACAGAGAGCCTACAATACCTTCAAGCACATATGTAATTTTTAAAAAAATTAATAGTCTAAACAAACTTTCCACTCCAAAACAACTAATATTTCTTGTTAACATTTTAATAATCTTTTCTAAATGCATTACAGAGCTTGAACAAAAACAAGAAAAAATGTCAAAGGCCAAAAGTGTGGTTTGAAAAGTGTGCATCCAGTGGTAAGGAAGCACTAAATCTGGCATTCATTTCAAGAGGCATTATCTTAAGTCAATTAACACAGGAATGGAAAACCAAATACCACAAGTTCTTGCTTATAAGTGGGACCTAAATATTGAATACTCACAGGCACAGAGATGGAAACAAGAGACACTGGGGACTACTACAGCAGGGAGGGCTGCAGGGGGATGAAGGCTGAATAACTATGTTTTTCAACATAGTTTTTGGCTCACCACCTGGATAACACAGTGTTTGACTCACTACGTGGATAACAGCATCCCTTGTACACCAAACCTCAGAAACACACAATTCACCCATGTAACAAATCTGCATATGTACCTCCTAAACCTAAAATAAAAGTTGGAAAAAAACACTATCTGCCCAAACCTGGTAATTTTCAGCCTCATTTGAAGGTTCATGCAGGCAGAGAAAGAGGATCCAGAAAACAGGGCTCATCTGAGGGGAGAGGTTTGAGATGAGCTCTCTGGAAAATTGGAACCCCAGAGTATTTCAGCACCATTGCAGGAATTTTTATTTTCTTCTTCTTCTTACTTTTTTTTGAGACAGATTCTTGCACTGTCGCCCAGGCTGGAGTGCAGTGGCGCAATCTCCGTTTACTGCAAGCTCTGCCTCCCGGGTTCACGCCATTCTTCTGCCTCAGCCTCCCGCGTAGCTGGGACTACAGGCGCCCGCCACCACACCTGGGGAATTTTTTTTCTTTTTTCTTTTTTTTTTGTATTTTTTAGTAGAGACAGGGTTTTACTGTGTTAGCCAGGATGGTCTCGATCTCCTGACCTTGTGATCCACCCAGCTTGGCCTCCCAAAGTGCTGGGATTACAGGCGTGAGCCACTAAGCCCGGCCTGCAGGAATGATTTTTAAACAGTGCACATTGATACAGCTATGCCAATAGCTATGGCCAATATCTAGTCTAACTGACCAGTGCTCGTAGCATACCAATTGTTAAATATTTTGATTGTCATTTATTTTTCAATGCATGGGTGAACATTAAAAACAAACGGGGATAAAATATACAGAAAGAAAATGTTCTTTTTTTTTTTGAGACGGAGTCTCGCTCTGTCGCCCAGGCTGGAGTGCAGTGGCGCTATCTCGGCTCACTGCAAGCTCCGCCTCCCGGGTTCACGCCATTCTCCTGCCTCAGCCTCCCGAGTAGCTGGGACTACAGATGCCTGCCACCACGTCCGGCTAAGTTTTTGTATTTTTAGTAGAGACGGGGTTTCACCGTGTTAGCCAGGATGGTCTTAATCTCCTGATCTCGTGATCCACCCGCCTCGGCCTCCCAAAGTGCTGGGATTACAGGTGTGAGCCACCGCACCCGGCCGAAAATGTTCTGTTCTTAATCTTTACGGTGGATCAAGAAGAAAAACAATTCAAGAGAATTTATAATTACCAACTGGCCCTCTTATCAGTGTGTTTCTTAAGTTCTCATTATCAGAATTTTTCCTGAAAAATAGCCAGTAATTAATAAGAATTCATAGCCAATAATTTCTACTAAATTTTCCCAAGTCATTAGTCCTTACAAAAACATATCCTTTCTAGGGCAATGTATTTACAAATAAAACTTACAGACAGTGTCTAAAGAATATGTATTCATAATTAGAAGTCACCAAACCCAGAATGGAATAGGGCACCACTGCATGAAAACCACCAGAGAGAACAGATAGCAGAATAAAATCGGCAGAAATGTTAAATACTGGGACTACTGTATATAAAATATATGTGTCTCTGATTAATATATTTAAACTAAAAGTATCCATGTGGTGCCAGGATTGAAAGTATAAATAAGGAAAGGGAGATCATAAAATAATCAAGATTCTTGAGCAAAGACCAAAGGGAACTTCTAGTAATTAAAAAGTAGAATAATTAACAGAAAATTAAACGGGCATTTTAAAAAGGAAATTAGCCACAGATGAAGCTATAATTAACCATTCAGAAGACAGAACTGAAGAAAATACAAAGACTACATTTCAGAGAGATGAAGAATAGAGAAATATGAAATAGGGGTTAAGACACTTGAGGATATATTGAGAAACTTGTACATTTCTAGAAGCAAAATTAAGACAGAATGAGGGAAAAACAACATGTTAAGGGATAATAATAACGGATAATTTTTAAAGCGATGAAAGTTATAAATTTTTAAATTCAAGAAGCCTAAATAAATGCATACCTAGACACATCAAAGTGAAACTAAAAACATAAAAGACAGGAAAAATGACTAAATATATCTGAAGAAATAATATAGGCTACCTACAAAGAAACAACAGCTAGACAGACAGGTTTATCCTAAACAAGAAAAGTAAAAATCCTAAAATCATTGAACAATCTCACAGTACTGAAAAAAAAATAATCCTTCAAAGCCCCTCAACCTAGAGTTATTCACCCACAATAAACAGCTTTTAAAAAGGAAGACAAAGGCCGGGCCCGGTGGCTCAAGCCTGTAATCCCAGCACTTTGGGAGGCCGAGACGGGCGGATCATGAGGTCAGAAGATCGAGACCATCCTGGCTAACACGGTGAAACCCCGTCTCTACTAAAAAATACAAAAAACTAGCTGGGCGAGGTGGCGGGCGCCTATAGTCCCAGCTACTCAGGAGGCTGAGGCAGGAGAATGGCGTAACCCCAGGAGGCGGAGCTTGCAGTGAGCTGAGATCCGGCCACTGCACTCCAGCCTGGGTGACAGAGCGAGACTCCGTCTCAAAAAAAAAAAAAAAAAAAAAAAAAAAGGGAGACAAAAAGCAAAAACAAAAGCAAAAAAAAAACAAAAAACAACTTTTTAAAGGTTAAAACTGATAATTTCTGAAAATTACAATATAGCTAAAGAATATTATGATGAAAATAAAACATAAAAACGGCAAGAATAAATTAAACAGGCTGATTTTTTTTTTAAAGTAGATGTTAATGTCTTATTAAAAGATAGAGTTAAGGTATTGGATAACAATCATTACATGTGATTCAGAGATAAAGTACTCTTAAGATCCTTGAACCACTTTGAGCAAGAACAAATGTATTGATAAAATTTAGATATTTATTAATTAAAGGTGCAGATAAAAAGTCAAAGGCAATTTATAGCAAATGGGGCAAACAAAATAAATACAACAAAATTATAATTTCTCTAAATATTGACAAAATAAACAAGAATAAAGTAATTTGTTAAAAAGTCAGCAATTCCAATAACTATAAATAAACTGGAATTTCCAATTATAAAACAAAGGCTATTAAGACAGATGAAAGATCAAAGCAGCAAAACACATAAAAAGGGACCATGCTAAATCAGAAGAACTCAAAGTATGGAAGAAAAAATGATGAAAACCAGAAACAAAATAATAAACAAAGAGAGCTGATTTGCTTTATTTATATCAGACATGGAAAATAATTTAAAACAAAAATGTACTAATGGAATAAGGAAGACCATTTCCATGTGAATACATGACCGATTCACTAAGAGAATGTAATAGTTCAAAACTTGTATGTACCTAGACTTTAAATGTTAAACCAAAACTGCCATCATTATAAAAAAAAAGTGGATGAATTCCCCATCATAGATCAAGACTCTACATGTAATTCAGGAATGGGTAGAACAGGCAGAAAGGCATCCAATAAGCCTATACAATGTTTTAACAAGTATAAAGCTTGATTTAATAAACACGCAGATGCTCCTAGACTTACAATGGGGTTACATTCTGATAAACCCATCATAATTTGAAAATACCCTAAGTCTTAAAATGCATTTAATATGTCTAACCTACCAAGCATCAAAGCTTAGCCTGGCCTACCTTAAATGCTCAGAATACTTTGCTTATGGTTAGGCAAAGTAATGTACTACAAAGCCTAGTTTATAATAAAGTATTGAATATCTCATGTAATTTATTGAAAACTGTACTTAAAGTTAAAAACAGAATGACTGTATACATAGAGTACGGTTTCTATAAAATCATATTAATAGTGTCACTTGTGCACCACCATGAAGTCAAAAAATTTTAAGTTGAACTTTTATAAGTTTCATAAGTCAGGGACCTTTATCTATAAAACTTTGAACCCAGTCATTATAGAATCCCTATTATTTTCTGGTTCATATGGATAAAAATAGAGCATAAACAGAGGCTAAATAAATTCCCAAAGACTAGGTCATACACACCACCTTACTTGGCTTTAAATTAAAGTGGTTAAATTAAAACAACATCAATGTTTGAAAATGAGATTGGAAATTAGGAAGAAACTGTAACTAATGATTCAAAAAATAAATCAAGATAAAAAATAAAATCTTCAAAATATTCAGTTTTAATGGAAATATATATCAAAATTTGTAGAATACACTAAAATGGTATTTATTAAACTTTATTACACTAACGTCTTACATTGGAAAAATAAACTCTAAAAATTAAAAATCACAAGATTTCAAATTTAAAGTTTATAAAAGAACAGTAACATTAACCAAAGAGTGTGTACAAGAGACTGTAATGATAAGAGCAGCGATTAATAAGCTAGAAAATAAGATAAAATGAAAAGTTTAAACTGGCCAAAAGTTGATTATCTAAATACACTAATAAACTTAAAAACTCTTTGGCAACATTGTTCAACAGAAAAGAGAAATAGTAAAAATTAGCAATATTAAACTTAAAGGTAGATCAAAAGTATAGACATTCTAGTAATTCAAGAGATAATTAGATGTTATTTTAAACAACATTGCATTTAATTTGACAACTTAAATAAAATATTTCATAAAAAAGATAACTTACCAACACCAAATAGTGAATAGATGGGAAAGCTGAATTCTTATGAACATTAGCAATATTGAAGTTTAATTATTTTCCCAAAAAGCACAGACCCATATTGTTTTTAAGGTCAGCTTTAGCAAACATTCAAGCCACAACTGATTCCAATGCCTTCATAAGAAACAAAAATTGGAAAATCTTACAAAAACCCTACAACTCATTTTTTAAAGTTATCTCTTTGTTATATAAGCCAAGGAAGAAAAATTTCAGAGAGAAGGAAAAAGCAAGCTAACTCATGAACATACATATGCATGCATATAGAGGAACCAATGTAAAATTTCATTTTTATTATGAAAATCTCTTTCATCACAACAGAAAATAACATTGAATTGTGTTGAGGTCTTAAATTACAATTTTACTTTATATATCCTTTTTCTATAAGATTTTTTTGTCAAATAATTTTTTTCTCTGTTTTGTTTTTAAATGTTATGTAATAAATTCATAAATAAATGCAGATTGTAATGAATGAAATATATGTTGAACAATCATGAATGTTATAAAGGCATAACATCTGATATTTTTAAAAATTCATGATGAATGAATAAGTAATATAACACATTGGATATAATATAATCCAGGGTAAGGTCAGGATTCATGAGCTAAGTACATACTTTTTTTTTTTTTTTTAATTTATTTATTATTATTATACTTTAAGTTGTAGGGTACATGTGCATAACGTGCAGGTTTGTTACATATGTATACTTGTGCCATGTTGGTGTGCTGCACCCATCAACTCGTCATTTACATCAGGTATAACTCCCAGTGCAATCCCTCCCCCCTCCCCCCTCTCCATGATAGGCCCCGGTGTGTGATGTTCTATTTGGAAAGTCAGCTTAAGAAATGTTTCATTTGAAATAACTTTGTGAACATTCAAAATTCACTCCCTAATTCTTGTACTTTTAGAAAATCATATATACACTAATACATATATACATAATGATGCATATTATATTTGTAAAACGTTTTTTGGTGCTGTTCACTGTTTTACATCGCTTTATACAAGTTCTACCTGTTGAAATACATTATATTCATCTACTTTTATACTGTAGCTGTAATTGGAAATAGTGTTAGAATAAGCCAGAAATGAAAATAGTAGAGGAGGATATGGATTCAAAAATAAATATGCAGTTGGCCCTTGAACAACATACTTTCGAACTGTGCTGGTCGACTTACATGTGGATTTTCTTCCACCTCTGCCACTCCCGAGACAGCAAGACCAGTCCCTCCTCTTCCTCCTCCTGCTCAGCTTACTCAATGTGAAAACGACGAAGATGAAGACATTTATGATGATTCCCTTCCACTCAATGAGTAGTACGTATATTTTCTCTTCCCTATAATTTTCTTAAAATTGTTTTACTAGCCTACTTGATTGTAAGAACACAGTATATAATCTACATAACATACAAATATGTGTTAACTATTTATGTTATTGGTAAAGCTTCTGGTCAATAGTACACTATTAGCAGCTAATTTGGGGGAAGTTAAAAGTTGTTATGTCCATGGAATACTACTTAGCCTTAAAAAAGAAGGAAATAATACCTTTTGCAGCAACTTGGACGGAGCTGGAGGCCATTATTCTAAGTGAAGTAATTCAAGAATGGAAAACCAAATATCGTATGTTCTCACTTACAAGTAGGAGATAAGCTATGGTACAATGATAATTTTTTTTTTTTTTTAGATCTTTACATGTTCATTACAGATGCAATCTCCCATATTTTTCCAAGTATTTTTGTATCCGCAGTTGGTGGAATCCACAGATGCCAAACCCATGGATTCAAAGGGCTAAAGGTATTGCATTATTTTCTGCTGAACCCAAGACTGTCTCAGTGTCTTTCAGTCTGTGCCTCCACCCTGACAAAGCAGGAGCAAAACAACCAGCCGCTACTCTGTGGAGTCAGTCGGAGGCAGAGCCAGCACCTCACGTAGGAAACTCATTAAAGAGCTCTAGGACCTTTCCAGGTACTTCAATCTGTTCCAGGATTCCTGATGATTTCTATTTCAACCTTGGATGCGCTTAGCTGGTTAGAATCAGATTCCAGCGAACGCTAACGCTCAAAGATAGCATTCAGGACTTGAGTTAGGCCTGACCCAGATCTAGGGTACCTTTGTCAGCAGCTGGAAATCAGCTAAAGATGCTGTGTGTCTCCATTTATACCGTAAGGATCAGTAATGTAACCTTAAGGTCTGAAAATTAAAACCTAGCTCAAACTGTTAAGTACCTACCTTGCTCTCAACATCTTCAAAACACGGTCAGGATTGAGATTCCCTTAGAATATAACGCTTTCTAAATTAGTGGTTCCCATTTTTTGAATTTTCATCTACTAAAACACACACCCCAAAACAAATTTAATGAGCAAATAAAATGAGGCTGACAACTTTTTATCGTATGAGGACAGTTAAATTAAACAAAATGAAATTAATCAAGGAACCAAACTTAGCACAGTAGCTTCATCAAACAAATGACACTTTAAAATGAAAAAGAGAGTGGATGTCATCTCAGAATACTGGACAACAGACAGATTAGTATTATCCTATATCAATATTCATTTTGCAAGAACTCATAAAAATTCCTCACCAGTCCACAGATACATTTGATGTGCAAATATAGAAACTCCCAGGTAAGTCTGGTGCAAACAGCGTTCACTCAAGGGAAGCAGCTTTTACGATTTCCATTCACACACACCACTCTCCTGATTTCCTGTCCTCTCCAGCCTTCATCCTACTTTGTCACAATTCAAAGAATTAAAACCACATTGATTTCAGATCAAGTATTCTTCCCTTCCTTCTCTACCTAGTTTAATGGCATAGTTATGAATGGGGCTGTTCTTTCATTGAAACATCTATTTCAGTTCTTAGGGATTAGCACAGCAGACAATCAATAGAACTAATTCAACGAGGCAACTGTTTACAAGTTTTGTTTATGTTTTTACAAGGATACCTTCTTAAGGGCCACTCAAGTCACTGGAAAACATGTTCCTTTTGAATCTATCTATCCTATCTTCAGAATTTGGTGATAATCAAAAAGCCAAAATAGCACAGCAACCCAAGTTCTTGAGATTTATACCAGACAAGAGAAGAAGTCCAGAGATATACTGAAATTTTATAAATTCTATAGCAGCAACATACCCACATTTAACTATAGCTACGTGACAAAAATACATAATCATCAAACGTTTGCCATCTTACCTAATACATGATGCATCATAAAATATAACTACAAAATGCCCTCAAATTTAAAAGCCAATGACCTAAATAGACTTACTTTATGTAAGTTTATTGATTAGATGCTATATTTATGCACTCAAATTATATCAACATGCAGCAAAGAATATACATCTTAATTCATTAGTAAAGTTCTCACATTTCCTAAGTAAAATATATGTGCCTGTGAAGAATACAAATTTGCAATTGTAAGTAAAAGCATATATAATTAAATTAAGGATGGGCTAAAGGGTTAAACAGATTAACAAAAAGATAAATATCATGAAAAATTTATTAAATATTCTGTTAACCATTGGAGGCCAGTGGATCTTTTTAGCAATACATAAAACCTGGGCACCAAAAAGGAAAAGGAAAAGCAACAGGTAAATGTATTTGACCATATATGAATGAAGTGTGTGTGTGTGTGTGTGTGTATACACATGGTCAAAGACACTGTAAATGAAGTCAGAAGTGAAAGCATAGAAAGGGGGAGACATTTTATGTGTTTTACAACACATGTAAACCAAAAAGAGACTACATTGTTAACATAGAAAGGGCTCCTAGAGATTAATAAGAAAATGGCATTCTAGTGAGAAATAAACAATTATTAGATAATTTACAGTATCTGTTGTACGCAAAAAAAGCAAATTATCTAATAAATATATGAATAAATGTGTCAACTCCCTAATATCCAGGAAAATAATAAATAGAAAGGAAACAAATAACATTTTTACCTAGCATTAGGCAAAGTTTAAAAGAAGAATTAACATACAGCGTTGGTGAGAATGCTGGGAACTGGGCACTCTTCTTGTTTGTGCAAATGAAGTACTACAGGTATTGAAGACACTTTTCCAATATAACTTTCTAAATTTTGAGAAACGTTAAGTTTTATCATAGTAATACCATTTGGGGGAAACCATCCTACAGATATAAAAGCAATAGTGTCAAAGAGTCTGTGTTCAAGGATGTTTACTACAGCATTACTTAAAGTGACAAAAACCAAAAAGCAGTGTCAATGTTTACCACGAGGAAAGCAAACGGGTATATTAATGCTTCATTCATACAATGAAATATTACGTGACTATTTTTAAAGTATTTTTAAAGCACTGTCTAATTAACAGGAAAATAAATACAAGTTGTAGAATAACATGGATAGTATGTTTATATTTTCATTATAGCTACTTAATCCCCTACACACTATGTAGGAAATTATGAAATATAAAGATTTACATATATGTATAAATATAAGATGTACATATATACATTTACATATAACATATTACATATGTTAAGCATTTTCTCCAATGCTGGATGTTAACTCTTTTTATAAACTTTGCCTAATTCTGGCCAAAAATGGTATTGTTGCTTATTTAGTATTTTTCCAAATATTAGAGAGTTTGCACATCTATTCATATGTTTATTAGAGATTTGATTTTTTGCATAAAACAGATATTTTAAATTATCTCTTGACATGTTACATAACATGTCATATATATGTAACATATGTTACATATATTGCATGTTATATATGTGTAAATGTGTATGTAAATCTTTATTGTATATTTTATATATATGTTGTATATATGGTAAAAGTAGTTCAAAGGAAAAAGTTAAAATATAAAACGCAAAATGCATGAGTCTAATGTGAGAATTGAACACTGTTCCATATATATGATCATACTATATTGGAATTTTGCTAATAGCCCAAGAATTGTTTAAAATCTCCGTAATGGGTCAATAGCATCATTAGAAATCCCCAGGAGGAGACATGCCCTGAAGCTCTGCTGTTTCCCTAGATATCTCTCAGACTGGTGTGCATTGTCTGGGTCCAGGATCTGGCACTACATCTTCAGAGTGTATAAACCTAACTCAGTCCGTGTACAGAAAAGGACTTACCCTCATGGTAGAGCTCATGTTCAACCAAGAGAGACATAAAATCTGAATAACGGACTCCTTAAAAATATAATTTTAATCAGAATAAAATCAAAACACTAATGTATACATTTACCATGAGAAATAAGGCCAACTGTTCTTTCAGTGGTCTGGAGAAATTAGATTAGTAGACTAGCTACTAGTTAGTAGTAGTGAGCAATTAATTCCTGGGGTAACTGTTTTAACAAACTAAAGAAATTGCAATCCACACGTTTCCTATAGGATGATATAAATTGGAGAATAAATCATAATCAAAAGATTGCTTGGCATCTAAATAATCAGATATTTAAGACCAGTTAAAGCTTCAAATAAATAAATCTAAGGAAGACTGTTCATTGGAAAAAATGGCTTCTGTTTGGCAGCATTTGAATGAACCAAATGTACACCTCCGTAACACGCATTTTCTCAAATTTCCATCACTGACAATCTCTTATTCACAACTATATTTCTCCCTTTTGTATATTCTAATATATTCAATCATGTTATAGCCCAGTGTTGCCATGGTGAGAACCATTTTGCCTCTTTCAGGTGCTTGCATGTCTACATACTGATTGATTAGGCATTTATCTTACAACTTAACTGTATAAAAGGCCATCTTATTACACTCATTTCCAAGTTCTCAGAGGCACTTCATTGCATTCCCCAAATACTGACAATAGGCTATATTGCTACTCTTCAGAGAGTACTGTTTAACATATGCACCAGTATTTTTAGATTGATTGCTGAATCATGCCAGTCTTATTCAGACACATTTAGCTCTTACATTTTCTAACTGTGAAAAATAAAACATTATTTACAAAGAAGAATTGTCATAATGCAGTCATACTTCACTAGAACTCACAGAACATACAAAAAGTGATTCACAACAATACATTCAAAATACTTTCCCTGTTCCCTTGACTCACTAAATCTACACTGTTTAAGTGTCAGCAAAGGACCCATTTCCAAAGATAGAAAACAGAACCTCTGAATGAGGATACAACCAACATTCTGAAAATGTGGCTATATACTTTGAAAAAATAACAGTATAATTATTTTATCCTTCTACCTTAAATATGTAACAAGATGTTGAGTGAAATACTTCTGTTGCTCTAAAACAGTCAAACAGCGTCAAAAAGGCACTAAGTACCTTGCATTCTGAGTGGAGCCACTAACATTTGAAACAAATAAAATGTTGACTCTGGATCTATACTGATGCCTGTGAGACTTGCTGGGCCTCCTCCCCACACAGGTCAACTGGAAGTTAACTAGTTGTCTCATAGCCTCTTTCCATCTATGAGAATGGAACAGAAAACCCAATGCATTGCCTATTTTCTTTTCTAACTTTTATTTGGGTTTTGGGGTACATGTGCAGGTTTGTTCGATAGGTAAACTGTGTGACATGGGGGTTTGGGGTTTTGGTGTACAGATTATTTCATCACCCAAGTAAAAAGCATGCTACTCAATATGTAGTTTTTTGATTCTCTCCCATCTTCCAAACTTCACCCTCAAGCAGGCCCTGGTTTCTGTTGTTCCCCTCTTTGTGTTCATGTATTCTCATTGTTTAGCTTCTACTTATAAGTAAGAATATGCAGTATTTGGTTTTCTGTTTCTGTATTAGTTTGCTTAGGAAAGTGACCTCTAGCTGTAACCACATTGCTGCAAACGATGTAATCTTGTTCTTTTTTACGGATGTGTAGTATGCCACAGTATACTACATTTCTTTATCCAGTCTACTGTGTTCTTTATACCATTTTCTTTATGCAGTCTACTGTTGATGGGCATTTAGGTGAATTCCATGTCTTTGCTACCGTGAATATTACTGTGATGAACATACTCATGAATTGCCTGTTAAACTAATAATTCAAAGACTGACTTAGCCATCTTCTTCCCTCTTCATTCGAATCATACAGGCAGGGTGGGGCCTGCAGACTGAAGGTGAAACTAGGCCTCATAATTCTTAAGCCTCATAAAATTTAGAAAGCTTGGCCATCATGAAACTTAAACCTCAGATGGCCACAGATAGCCCCCCGATGTTCCTAGAACTTAAACAGAAAGACAATACCAGGAAATAACCTCATGAGGTCCTACCCTGATAACCTCATGGGGCCCCACCCTGATAGCCTCATGAGGTCCCACCCTGATAACCTCATAGGGTCCTACCCTGACTCAATGTCCCCGATGTTCCCGGAATCAGCAATTCCAGGAAAAAACCTCCTAAGGTCCTGCCCTAACCAATCAGAACAAGATACCTTGCTCAGGCCATAGACAGACCTAATTACCACGCGCCTAAAGCTTTGTTTGAATTTCACGCCGTAAGCTGTGTTTGAACTTGTGTTTGCCTATATAAACAACCTGTAACAAGCACTCGGGGTCCCAGGGCCAACTTAGAGCTTAGGACCCTAGCACGCTAGTAATAAATAACTCTCTGCTGTGAATCTCGTGTCGGTGATCCTTCGTGGCGACCCCTGCCCAAGAAAGAATCGACAGTTCAGTTCCAACATTTGGTGCGTTGGCCGGGAAGTGGGGTCGTCCGAGGACCCCCGACCCATCCGGCGGAGACCCATCTGGCCCGGGCCACAGACTGCTGACTGAACGGACCTACCAGGTACTTTCGTTTTGTTCTGTCTGTCTTGCCGGCTAACTCTGAACTCTGGGGAGTACTCCTTCTGAATTAAGTGGGGAAGGAGGACAGACGTGTCCGGCACCTTCCCACTTACGCCCCGGGGGACGCCCTGGCGGTAGTCTAGGAGAAGGCTGACGACTCAGTCAGCCTTCTTAAATCTGTAGGCAGGTCGCCCCTGCCGTCTGAATATTTTGTGATCTTGTGGCGCCACTCTCTGGCCGCGCGGCTTCTCCTTACTTGTCTGGTCTTTGTTTTTGTTACTTTCGTTTTGTCCTTGTTATACGTGGACGAAATAGGACAAACGTTGACGACTCCTTTGTCTCTGACCCTGACTCACTTCCCTGACGTCCGGGCTCGAGCCCACCACCTCTCTGTAGAAGTCCGTAAAGAACAATGGAAAACATTCTGCTCGTCCGAATGGCCAACCCTCCATGGAGAGTGGCCCCGGGACGGAACATTTAACCTCTCAATTATCTTGCAGGTTAAAGCAAAAGTGATGGATCCTGGGCCACTCGGACACCCAGACCAGGTGGCCTACATAATTACTTGGGAGGATCTGGTCCGAAGTCCTCCCTCTTGGGTGAAACCCTTCCTCCATTCCCCTTCCCCATCCCAATCTACCCTCCTTGCCTTAGAAGCCCTGAAGAATCGGAATCCAGACCCGCATAAGCCAGTCCTCCCAGATGAACCCCAGAGGGATCTCCTCCTTCTTGACCCCCTGCCTCCTCCACCTCAAAACCCCCTTCTGAGACCTCCACCTTATGCTTCACCCTTGCACCCTGTCTTGTCCCCAGCTCTTTCCTCTACCGCCTTGGCCCCTACCCAACTTCTCCCTCGGCCCCTCCCTCCACCCCATCTCCTTCTCCAGCCCCGCCCAAACTCACCCCTCGGACGCCGCCACCGACACCTCCTCGTCTCCGCTTGCGGCGGACTGAAGACCCAGATGGCCCTTCCACTTGGCAATCCTCCCTTTTTCCCCTCCGTACCGTCAATCGCACGGTCCAGTACTGGCCCTTCTCTGCCTCTGACCTCTACAACTGGAAAACCCATAACCCTTCCTTTTCCCAAGACCCCCAGGCCCTAACCTCGTTGATAGAATCCATTCTCCTCACTCACCAGCCCACTTAGGATGATTGCCAGCAACTCTTGCAGGTCCTCCTAACCACTGAAGAAAGGCAGCGAGTCCTCCTGGAGGCCCGGAAAAATGTGCCAGGACCAGGAGGCCTCCCAACCCAACTTCCCAATGAAATAGACGAGGGATTTCCCCTCACCCGCCCGGACTAGGACTATGAAACGGCACCAGGTAAAGAGAGTCTCCGAATCTATCACCAGGCTCTGTTGGCAGGTCTCAAAGAGGCAAGAAAGCGCCCCACAAATTTGGCCAAGGTAAAGACCATAACTCAGGAAAAGGACGAAAGCCCGGCAGCCTTCATGGAAAGGCTTCTGGAAAGGTTCCGAATGTATACCCCATTTGATCCAGAGGCCCTAGAACATAAGGCTACCGTAGCTATGGCATTCATAGACCAAGCTGCATTAGATATCAAAGGAAAACTCCAAAGGCTAGATAGGATCCAAACCTATAGATTACAGGAATTGGTTAAGGAGGCAGAAAAAGTGTATAATAAGAGAGAAACCCCTGAGGAAAAGGAAGCCAGGTTAGCGAAGGAACAGATAGAGCGAGAGGATCGTAAGGACCGAGTGAAGGATAAGCATTTAACAAAAATCCTGGCGGCAGTTGTGAGAGAGAAAAGACCAAGGAGAGAGGGAGAGAAGCGGAGGCGGCCAAAAGTGGAAAAAGACCAGTGTGCCTACTGCAAAGAACGGGGACATTAGATCAAAGATTGCCCCAAGCATCCTAAAGACCAAAAGAAACCTGCCGCTGTCCTCACCCTAGGTGAAGATAGCGAATAGGGGTGTCAAGGCTCTGGAGCCCCCCCCGAGCCCCGGCTAACTCTCTCTGTAAGGGGGCACCCAACCACCTTCTTGGTGGACACAGAGGCCCAACATTCAGTTTTGACAAAGGCAGACAGGCCCCTGTCTTCCCGCACATCCTAGGTCCAGGGGGCAACAGGGGGAAAATTGCACAAGTGGACTAACCACCAGACAGTTAATCTTGGACGAGGAATGGTGACACATTCCTTCTTAGTAGTACCTGAATGCCCGTACCCCCTCCTAGGGCGAGATCTTCTGACCAAGCTCAGAGCCCAAATCCATTTCTCCGAGACAGGGGCCCAGGTATTAGATCAGGACAGTCAGCCCATCCAAATCTTAACTGTGTCTCTGCAAGATAAGTATCGGCTTTTCGACGCTCCGGTCATCACTAGCCTCCCTGATGTTTAGTTGCAAGATTTTCCCCAAGCTTAGGCAGAAACAGGAGGACTCAGGCAGGCCAAGTATCAAGCCCCAATCATAATTGATTTAAAGCCCACGGCGGTGCCCGTGTCTATCAAGCAATATCCCATGAGCCGAGAGGCTCATATAAGAATTCGGCAGCACATTAACAAATTTCTAGAACTCGGAGTGTTGCGACCTTGTCACTCGCCCTGGAACACTCCTCTTCTGCCAGTAAAAAAGCCTGGTACTCAGGATTACAGGCCTGTCCAAGACTTGAGAGAAATTAACAAAAGAACCATGGACATCCACCCCACGGTCCCCAATCCTTACAACTTACTCAGCACCTTAAAACCAGGCTAAAACTGGTATACAGTATTAGATTTAAAAGATGCTTTCTTCTGTTTACCTCTAGCCCCCCAAAGCCAAGAACTCTTTGCCTTTGAGTAGAAGGATCCTGAGAAAGGAATTTCAGGCCAATTGACCTGGACCCGGCTTCCCCAAGGATTCAAGAACTCTCCCACTCTCTTCGATGAGGCTCTTCATCGAGACCTGACCGACTTCCGGACCCAAAATCCAGAAGTGACCCTACTCCAGTATGTGGATGACCTCCTCTTGGCTGCTCCTACAAAAGAAACCTGTATACAAGGTACCAGGCATCTACTCCAGGCACTAGGTGAAAAAAGATACCAGGCATCCGCCAAGAAGGCACAGCTCTGTCAGACCAAAGTAACATATCTAAGGTATATCCTGAGTGAAGGAAAAAGGTGGCTCACCCCTAGGCGCATAGAGACAGTGGCTCGCCTTCCACCACCACGAAATCCCAGGGAGGTACGTGAATTCTTAAGAACTGCTAGGTTCTGTCGCTTGTAGATACCCAGTTTTGCTGAACTGGCCGCCCCCCTTTATGCACTCACCAAGGAGAGCACCCCTTTCATCTGGCAGGCAGAGCATCAATTAGCTTTTGAAGCACTAAAAAAGGCCCTCTTGTCTGCTCCAGCCCTTAGGTTACCAGACACCTCAAAGCCCTTTACCCTCTTCCTGGATGAGAGGCAAAAGATTGCCAAAGGAGTCCTGACCCAAAAATTAAGGCCTTAGAAAAGACCGGTAGCGTACCTGTCTAAAAAGCTGGACCCTGTGGCGGCCGGCTGGCCCCTGTGTCTTCGCATCATGGCAGCCACCGCTATGCTGGTCAAGGACTCTGCTAAGTTAACCCTTAGGCAGCCACTAACTGTTATTACCCCACATGCCCTAGAGGCCATAGTGCGGCAGCCCCCGGACCGGTAGATAACCAACGCACGCCTAACTCACTACCAGGCCCTCCTACTAGACGCGGACCGCGTCCAGTTTGGCCCTCCGGTCACCTTAAACCCTGCCACGCTGCTGCCAGTACCAGAAGACCAACTAAGCCCACACGATTGTCGGCAAATACTGGCTAAGACCCATAGAACGCAGGAAGACCTTAAAGACCAAGAACTCCCAGACGCGGATCACACTTAGTACACAGACGGCAGCAGTTACCTTGACTCAGGTACCCGGAAGGCAGGAGCGGCAGTAGTAGATGGCCACAACACCATTTGGGCACAATCACTACCTCCTGGCACGTCTGCACAGAAGGCTGAGTTAATAGCGCTAACCAAGGCCCTAGAGCTGTCCAAAAGAAAGAAAGCTAACATTTATACTGATAGCCGGTATGCCTTTGCAACGGCTCATACTCATAGAAGTATTTATGAAAGAAGAGGTCTCCTAACCTCAGAAAGAAAAGAAATCAAGAACAAAGCTGAAATAATTGCCTTATTGAAAGCCCTTTTTCTTCCTCAAGAAGTGGCTATAATTCACTGCCCCAGGCATCAGAAAAGACAGGATCCAGTCGCAGTAAGAAACAGATAGGCTGACCAAGTGGCCAGGCAAGCCGCCATGGCAGAAGTACTGACCCTAGCCACAGAACCTGACGAAACCAGCCACATAACTATTGAACATACTTATACCCCAGAAGACCAGGAAGAAGCAAAAGCCATAAAGGCTATAGAAAACAAAGACACTAAAAACCAGGAAAAAGGAAGAAAAATAGTCCTTCCCCAAAAGGAGGCCCTGGCAATGATCCAGCAGATGCATGCCTGGACACACTTAAGTAATCGAAAGCTAAAATTACTGATTGAAAAAACTGACTTTCTAATCCCAAAGGCAAGTACCCTCGTAGAACAAGTGACATCTGCCTGTAAGGTCTGTCAGCAAGTAAACGCTAAGGCTACCCAAGTGCCAGAAAGGAAACGAACTCGTAGTAACCGCCCAGGAGTCTATTAAGAAATAGACTTCACTGAAGTAAAACCTCACTATGCTAGATATAAGTACTTACCAGTGTTTGTAGATACCTTTTCAGGATAAGTAGAAGCCTACCCCACCTGGCAAGAAACGGCACACATAGTAGCCAAGAAAATTTTAGAAGAAATCTTTCCTAGATTCAGACTTCCCAAGGTAATTAGGTCAGATAACAGGCCGGCCTTCGTTTTTCAGGTGAGTCAAAGGCTCGCCAGGATATTAAAGATTAATTAGAAATTACATTGTGCCTATAGACCCCAGAGCTCAGGAAAGGTAGAAAGAATGAATAGAACAATAAAAGAGACCCTTACTAAATTGACCTTAAAGACTGGTTTAAAAGATTAGAGACGCCTCCTATCCTTAGCTCTGTTAAAGGCCCGAAATACGCCTAACCGTTTTAGGCTCACTCCATATAAAATCCTCTACAGAGGACCTCCCCCTTTGTCAACCTTGCTTAACTCCTTCTCCCCCTCCGATCCTAAGACTGACCTACAAGCCCGGCTAAAAAGACTCCAAGCAGTACAGGCCCAAATCTAGGCCCCCTTGGCAGAACTGTACCAACCAAGACATCTACAGACCAGTCACCCCTTCCAGGTAGGAGACTCTGTCTACGTTAGACGGCACCGCACTCAAGGACTAGAGCCTCGATAGAAAAGACCCTACATTGTTCTCCTGACCACGCCCACAGCCATAAAAGTTGACGGAATCTCCACTTAGATCCACGCATCCCACGCCAAGGTTGCTCCAAGGACGCCCAGACCAACACCACCTGAGACATAAAGACTCCGAGGCTCCGAAGACCCGCTCAAGATAAGACTCTCTCGTATCTAGCCCCTTGCTTATTACTAACCCTCCTTCCCTGCATCGCTGGCAGTAATAACCCCCACCGGCCATATAACCTGACCTGGCAGGTAACTGATTTTAGTACTCATGAGGTCTTAAGTAAAACCTCAAAAATTGCTCCTATAAGGACTTAGTTCCCTGACCTCTATTTCAACCTAGACAAAATAGCAAAGATAGATGACATAGAAAAAAGAGAATAGAGAAAACAGGCTAGAAAAGTGTCCATAAGCCAAAACAGGTTCTATGCCTGTCCCGGATTCAGGACAGGAGAAATAAGAAAAACTTGTAGAGAAATAGATGCCCTGTTTTGCTCTAGTTAGTCCTGTATAACTACTAATGATAGAGAATAGAAATAGGCCACGAAACCCTGGTACATAACCATGTCCTTTGTCCAGCGCTGCACCAGAACCCGATATTCAAAAACTTGCAATCCGGTCCGCATCAAGTTTGAAGATGCAGCAAAATCTGATAACCGTTAGATATCTGAGTTAACATAAGGCCTATATTTATACCAAAAGCCACTGTATAGAATCCCTATCCAAATCAAATTAATAGTCAACCCTATCACAGCCCCTGTCGCAGTAAGACCAAACCAAGTTTTATCAGAAACAAGGAAGCCCCTAGTTCCTGCACCGAGAGAGCCCCAACCAAGAGCTCCTAAAAGCACTTCCCCGCCCTTAATCTCCACCTCCTCTAACACACCCTCAGCCCAAAACGTCACCCGCGGGCCCCTTGACCTGGGAATAGGTGACAGGCTCCTAAATCTCATAAAAAGCTCCTATTTCGCTTTAAACCAGACAAAGCCAGAATTTACCTCCTCTTGCTGGCTATGTCTGGCAACAGGCCCCCCTTACTATGAAGGCATCGCCTCCACTAATAATTTCACTAACTCTGCCAATCCTACTAGATGCGCGAAAGAACAACAAAGAAAACTAACCCTGGCTGAAGTTTCTAGGTCAAGAACCTGCATAGGCCAAGTGCCCCCTAGTCATCAGCAACTTTGTAATGTAACCTTGACAGTACCCAGCTCTAATCACTATTTAGTCCCCTCCGAGACGGACTAGTAAGCTTGCAACACTAGGCTCACCCCCTGTGTATCCACAGCCATTTTTAGCAGCAGCACCCACTATTGCGCATTAGTACAAGTTGTTCCCCAAGTATACTATCACTCTAGAGACTCCTTTGATCTCCGGTATGAGCAAAAAACTCATACTAGACCAAAAAGAGAACCTATCTCCCTCACCCTCGCCGTCTTGTTAAGAATTAAAGTAGCGGCTAAAGTTAAGACCAGGACAGCAGCCCTAGTGCATAGTAACCATCATCTGCAACAACTTAAAGTAGCCATAGATGAAGACCTTAGAGCCATAGAACAATCTATCACAAAACTTGAAGAGTCCTTGACTTCTCTGTCTGAAGTTGTATTACAAAACTGACAAAGACTAGAAATTGTCTTTCTGAAAGAAGGCAGGCTCTGTGCAGCCCTGAAAGAGCAATGTTGTTTTTATGCAGATCATTCAGGAGTAAAGATTCTATGGCAAAACTAAGAGAAAGATTAGACAAGAGAAAAAAAGAGAGAGAATCTCAGCAAAGTTAGTTTGAAAATTAGTACAACCGATCCCCTTAGTTTAGCACCCTAATCTCCACCATCTTAAGACCCCTCATCCTGCTCACGCTCATCTTGACTTTCAGGCCGTGCATACTTAACCGTTTACTCGCCCTTATTAAAAATAGATTAAACATAGTACATGCTATAGTTCTGACCCAACAATACCAGACCCTCAAGACTGAAGAAGAGGCTCAAAATTGAGCCTCTAACACAAAAAGAGGAGGGAATGAAACTAGGCCTCAAAATTCCTAAGCCTCATAAAATTTAGAAAGCTTGGCCATCATGAAACTTAAACCCCAGATGGCCACAGATAGCCCCCCGATGTTCCCAGAACCCAAACAGAAAGACAATTCCAGGAAATAGCCTCATGAGGTCCCACCCTGATAACCTCATGGGGCCCCACCCTGATAGCCTCATGAGGTCCCACCCTGATTACCTCATAGGGTCCCACCCTGACTCAATGTCCCTGATGTTCCCGGAATCAGCAATTCCAGGAAAGAACCTCCTAAGGTCCCGCCCCAACCAATCAGAACAAGATACCTTGCTCAGGCCATAGACAGACCCAATTACCATGCGCCTAAAGCTTTGTTTGAATTTCGTGCCCTAAGCTGTGTTTGAAATTGTGTTTGCCTATATAAACAACCTGTAACAAGCACTCGGGGTCCCAGGGCCAACTTAGAGCTTAGGACCCTAGCGCGCTAGTAATAAATAACTCTCTGCTGTGAATCTCGTGTCGGTGATCCTTCGCGGCGACCCCTGCCCAAGAAAGAATCGACAGTTCAGTTCCAACAAAGGTAGTTGGATCTTCACCTCTGACTAAGTTTTAAGGAATGCTGTTGCAATTCTTGGCAGATCTCTTAAGCACATTGTAGTTCTCAGTTTTATAACCCAGTTGTCAACTTGGGGTTAATATAACCCCATGCCAAGAGAAAGATAAATGTGACTTTGTTGAATATTTTTGAATAACCAGTGTCCTGAATTGGTGACCACACTTTCTGAACAATAACACAATATGATCTTCCCTATTGGAGAATGATTTTCATAAAAATGGTCAGAATATGTGAGTTATGAGTATACTGGAAAATTTTAATCAATGTTGTGGATTCATGACCCTGAAAATGAACTTTAGGCCATTCTATCACATTAATTTACTGAGAAAGTAATTAAAAGATGTAAATAAAATCTAACAGATTTAACTAGTAAAACAATAGACCAATAGATTATATGGGTATGCACATGGGCTCTTTGATTTAAGATGGGGTTATATCCTGATAAACCCATTGTAGGTTGAGGATTTTGCAATCTGAAAGTGCATTTTAAGATCTTTTCAACTTAATATGGGTTTATTGAGACTTGATCCTATTTTAAGTTAAGGAGTTTAATGAAGGCATACCCTTCTCACACCACCATAAAGCTGAAAAATCATTAAGTCAAACCACTATAAGTTGATGACTATCTATAGCTCCACATTATAGCACTTCAGACATGAAAATCAAAATATGAGCTATGCTGTTCACAGATCCTTTCAGGCAACCTGCAGTACATGCCATCATCAGTGCAAGACATAACCACCAGTCTTGGAACCACAGAAGGCTGATCTCCATTTCCATCATGTGAAAGCTTGTGCTAGAGAGAAGCACCTAATTCAAGTACAATATGCACAAAGAAACCCCATGAGAATGAGAGTTAAAAACAGGAGCTGACATGGATAGGCAATGTTGTGCATGGGGGTAGGGGGGGCAGAGAAATCCTTGAGATACATTTACAAGCTGAATTTATGGAGAACACAAATCATAAATAAGACAAACTATGATACAAGAAAAATCTATGGCCGGGCGCGGTGGCTCATGCCTGTAATCCCAGCACTTTGGGAGGCCGAGGCAGGTGGATCACGAGGTCAAGAGTTCAAGACCAGCCTGACCAAGATGGTGAAACCCCGCCTCTACTAAAAACACAAAAAATTAGCCAGGCATGGTGGCATGTGCCTGTAATCTCTGCTACTCCGGAGGCTGAGGAAGAGAATTGCTTAAACCTGGAGCGGTGGAGGTTGTAGTGAGCCGAGATCATGCCACTGCACTCCAGCCTGGGCGACAGAGCGAGACTCCATCGCCAAAAAAAAAAGAAAAAGAAAAAAAGAAAAATCTATACAGATCAAATTTGCATTATGATCTTCCAATTTCCTCCATAATCTTTGTCAAATAGTAGTCTTTCCTAATTAATCCTCTCACATCCTGTGTGAGATCCATGGTAGATATTCAGTTATAACTTATAAGGTTGTGTGCTGTATTATTCTAAGGCCTCTGTGCTTGGCACTCATTCTAAGTACTATCATGAAGATTTGGTGAAATTTCAATGATTGACAAGCATGAAAATTCGATTTTGGATCAAGACGGCTGTGGTGGTTAATTTTAGGTGTCAATTTGAATGGATTAAGGAATGGCTAGAAAGCTGGTAAAGCATTCTTTCTGGATATGTCTGTAAGAGCGTTTCCGGATGAGTTTGACATGTGAGTTGCCGGAATGAGTGGGGCAGATCTGCACTCAGTGTGAGCAGACATCATCCAATCGGCTGGGGCCCAGACAGGACACAAAAGGGGAATTCTCTTTCTCCCTCTCCTCAAGCTGCGACATCCTTCTTCCGCCCTGGAACATCAGAACCTTATTGTCTCCAACCTTCGGACTCAGCAACTAACACCAGTTACCCCCTCAGGTTCTCAAGCCTTCTGTTTCGAAATGAGAGTTACATCATCAGCTTCCCTGGTTCTGAGGTATTAAGACTTGCACGGAGCCATGCTATTGATATCCCAGGGTCTCCAGATTGCAGATAGGTCTCTTGTGGGACTTTTCAGCCTCCAAAACAGCATAAGCCAATTCCCCTACTAAATGTCCCCTCAGTTTATATATATATAAATATATATAAATCTAAATATAATAAAATATAATAAAAAATATGTTTATATATATTTATATATATAAACTGAGGGGACATTTAGTAGAGGAATTGGCTATATAATATATATATTATATAATTTATTTTTATAAATATTATATATTTTATTTTTATAAATATATAATTATATTACATAAAATATATTTATAAATATAACATATTTATATATAAATAACATATAATTTATATATATTACATATATTTATATATAAATATATATAGAGAGAATTATATATAGTTTTATATATATAGCTATATATATATATATATACAGTTATATATATATACAGTTTTATATATATATAGACACCCACACAATCATTCATGGATACACGAGTCATTCTGTGTACTATTGGTTCTGCCCTATAGGGGCTGTCTCTCTAGAGAACCCTGACTAATACGACTACATTTGTTGTGATTTACTACTGAATCAAGAGCAAGCAGAGCAAAGGATATTGACGTCACTCTCACGGTGAGTATATGCAGATCCATGAAGCCTCCCCAGTTCCTCACCGTGGTCAATATAGTCAAGCAGAGTGACTCTAAGTAGATGTCAGCAAACTGTTCCCTGGGCTCTTTGTCTCACAGACGGCTAGTCTCAGAGTGGCCACGTATACTCATCACCCATCACAGAAGGAAATGCTGCTCTCTGCAGTCCCAAACTTTGCATTTCATTTCTAACTGCCCTGTAGCCAAGAGCAGCAGGGTGGTTTTTGCACACATTAGTGTGTTCCTCCGTGATGTGCTTCAGGTATTTCCACCCGTGTAATTGGGTTCCCCCTCTAAGTTATGAACCACCAGGCACGGACTGAGTCATCTTTTTCTTTGGTACTCTGCTGAGTGCCTGGCACAATGTTTGCATATGCAGCCAGTGTTCACTATGTTATTCTGCAATGGGATTGGCACTGCTTCACACTCAAATCAGAGAAATTTGTTAGAAATCTGTATTTTTACTTTCTGGTTTTTTTTTGTTTTTTTTTTTTTTGTTTTTTTTGAGATGTAGTCTTGCTCTGTCGCCCAGGCTGGAGTGTGGTGGAGCAATCTCAGCTCACTGCAACCTCCGCCTCCGGGGTTCAAGCAACTCTCCTGCCTCAGGCTCCCGAGTAGCCAGGCCTACAGCCATGTGCCAACATGCCCGGCTAATTTTTGTATTTTTAGTAGAGATGGGGTTTCACCATATTGGCCAGGCTGGTTTCGAACTCCTGATCTCGTGATCCACCCGCCTAGGCCTCCCAAAGTGCTGGGATTACAGGCGTGAGCAACCGTGCCCCACCTGCCTTTTTCTATAATTAGGGTTTGAAACATAAAATGAACTTTTGAGAAGGAAAACCAAAATAATCTTTATATTTGTTTATCCAGCCTCTCCCCTCCTGAAAAAAAAAAAGAGAAAGTAACCCCAGTACATCAGTAGAGTTTAATCCAACTTTGAAAAGCAACACTCTCATCTATCATGCAAGTGATAGTGTGAATGTTTGGGGAAGGACAAGCTGATCTGCCATAAGCAAAATGAATGAGCACAGAGACAAAAGCAAAATACCCTGGAAGGATTTCAGATTTCTTAATGGACCATTAGCAAACGCACAGTGAGGCAAAGCTCTGGATTTGGTTGGATGGCACCGTTTTTATCAGTGGTTAACATCAAACAGTGAGATCGATTTAGGCTCACAGTGCACCAGAGCACATTGATTGGACCTTTTTTATTTATTTGTCCCCTTATAACTCTTTCTTTGCCCTGATGTGGACAATCTCTACAAGATACAAAAGTGCTCAGTCTCTGATCCTTTAAAAAAGATGCTCTGCTACTGGAAAAGTGGTGTGGTGCTCACGTAAGGGGCAGTGGTGAGGAGAGTCAGCATCACTTTAAAAGGCACTGACTATAAAACTTTTATACTTCTGTTAGTAAAGGCATAGTGCCCCTTCAATGCAAATAATAAGCTACGGGCCATGAGCAAGAGCAAATATCATTAAGTATTTCATTCACTGTGTTTAATCCATTATAGATGACAGCTGAAAGAAAAGCATTAAATATAATGCTACCTCACAAGGATCCTGTAATTTTAATGCATGAGACATTAGGACATCTCGTTCGGTATAACTTTGACTGCAAGCACAGCATTAATGTTTTCGTAAGCCATTTGGTTTGCCTTATAGGCAGCTACTGAGCAACAGGGATTTCTTTGTAAAATGTATCAGATTGAATTTTAAAACCTGATGACGTGAGTTGATCGAATTATCTTTGTTCTACCTCTCTCCAACAAAGCTGTATCTAACGATAGTAAAAGCATTTTAAAGGCATTTTTGCATTGTGTGAAAAAGGCAAGGCTTCTGAAACTTCTTCATTATGGAGGAGAGAAGAGAAGCTGCCACAGGCCATAGGAGGGATAGGGTTAAGGAGAAAGAGACTGGTACTGTTCTTTTCTGTAAGCAGAATGATAATATTCATTCTCTTACTAAGCTTGATCCTAGAACTGATCAAGATTTAAATTACTGAGTGAAGGAGGCATATGAAAATAATCATAATCAATATTGCCTAGTTAGATGAAATAGGAACTGTCAAAGGACTTTGAATTATAATAAGATGATGAAAATTGAGTATTCTTTCTCTCCTAATATACTGGCCATAGGAAATTCAACAATCACAACTCAGGAGGCCATCTAAGTCCTAAAATCCACTCATAACACTAAGAAAGAAATAAGAGAGAGATTATTAATTCTCTTTGAATGGAAAAAAAAAAAAAAACTTTGAAAAGATTGTCCTCAAGTCCATCCCTCTTATCTTATAAAAGAGAGAGAGAGAGTGAGAGAAAGAGAGAGAGAGAGGTCTCCCCTAGATCAAATTATTATTACCCTTCTACCCTTCTCAGTAAAAAGCAGAGCCTGTTAGTCTTGACTTTCTCAGATGACATTTATCCGTTATCCTACTCCAGGTAGTTTCCACTTCTCCTTTTTGATAAAAGTGCTCCTGCCAAGGTCACTAACTACCTCCTATTTTTTTTCTTTTTTTTATTTATTATTATTATACTTTAAGTTCTAGGGTACATGTGCATAACGTGCAGGTTTGTTACATATGTATACTTGTGCCATGTTGGTGTGCTGCACCCATCAACTCGTCAGCACCCATCAACTCATCATTTACATCAGGTATAACTCTTGCAAACTCTCTGAAAACCTCAAGCCTAATGTTACTTTCATCAGCAACGTTTCACATGACTAAGCCTTCTATCCTGCTTGAACTCTTTCCTATTCTGACTTCCAGATCCAGACACTGCTGGGTTTTGTTTGTTTTTGTTTTGCTTGCTTGTTTGTTTTCTCACTCCCGTATTTCTTCACATTGATTCTTTAACCCTGTTATAGGTTTTGTTTTTGTATTTGTTTTTTTCCTCTCTCAAAATTCCCCTTCAAAGCCGGGATTTCTCCACTTTTGTTTTCTTCCTTCTGTCTCTTGTGTTCTCTTTTCCCTCTGATTTCCCCTGGGTGATGGTAAATACAGGCATATCCACAAACATTCTCCTCACATACTCCCAAATCACAATATCCAAAGTACACTGGGTACCTTTCCTCTGAAACTTACACTGCCCAGAACTCCCTCTCTCAATTTCCCAACTAGAAAATCAAGAATTAGCCTGAAAAGATAACTAAAATATCAGTATATATATTAAGCATTTTAGCTGGAAGCTGTGTTTTCACATTTCTCTTGAAACTACGAGATAGTAGTACTGCAATGATAACAGTAGCTATAAAATATTTTCGCCTTTCAAGGAAGAAAACACTGATGAGATTCTCTAGTGAAAAGTAGTAATTAGAAATATTGCTGTACCTTTGACCTTAAAGTATGTAAACTGAATTTTAAAAGTACAGAAAATTAAGTCTGAAATATGCACCTATTCCTTTAAAAAGAAAAACGTTCACTCTATAGACAGGAGAAAAAGTTACTGTGTAAAGAGAAGATTGATTGCACTTCACATGACTGATTTGTCTAGAGCATGAAGATTTATTATCATAAGAAGTTATTATTTCAGGAAACTAAAGATAAAATCAATACTTTGGAGATCATTAAATCTTGGCATGAATTGAGCACTGAAGGCAAGATATTTTATTGGGACATGGAGACATTTGTATTTTGTGAATTCTGGAGGTCATTTTGCTGGCACATTTAATTTTGGCCTAAATAAAGGCAAACGAATTATCTTTTTGGATTATCTCTGCTCAGTGTTTTAACAATATGTGCTACTCTACATTTAATTATAAAGTTTTGTTTTGCTCTATAATTGTGATCAATAAAACCAAGGCAGATGAGAAATGAAGTAATAAAGGTTTATAGTCAATACGATAATTCTAGAACAAAAATCGTTTCATCCAAACAAAGTATAAAAGAGTTTGGCAAAAGATCGAAAGTTAAGGTAATTCATGTTTAAGACTGCTGTTTTAAATGTAAACAGAAGTGAGCTGTTTTCTCTTTAAGAGTAACCAATAATGAAAATACCAGGTCATTTCTTTCTTAAATTTTATCCCTTCCAAATACTGGACCCAGCTATTAAAGGCTTTCAAAACAGATTTCAATAAATCAGGATCCAAACGAGTCTAAAACATTCCTGAAATACTAAAACTATACTCTCTCCAAGTGTAGTGTATTTTCTTTTGCAATATGAATTCTATCTTCTGGAACCTTCAGTAAATAAATGGCCACTCACAGGTCCATCTTGCAGATAAAATGAAAGATAGGCCAGAGGGTCTTCACATGAAATAATAAGTAGGATCACACCAAATGATGAAGTTCGGTATTGCCAAGCACATTATGTTTTATGTATCTCCCTCCCTCTTTGTCCCTCGTTTCCTTCCTTGTTTCTTTCTTTCTTCCTTCCTCCTTTCCTCCCTTCTTTCCTATTTTGTTGTTCAATCTTCTCCCCTCTCTCCTTTTTCTCCTTTCTCTTCTCTTCTGCTCTTCTTCTTTCCTTTTATCAGAAATGTCAAGAAGACCAAGCATTAAATATCTTTACCTCTTAACAATCATCATTAACGTAACATGTTCATTAGCAGTATCTTTGAGCAATAACATTGGATAAGTCTAATTGGGTTTGTGTTTTCAACTTGATAAGAGAAATAATACTTTTACAGTTAGGATATTGGCAAAAAAAAAAAAACCACACTTCAGAAAAAAATTCCAGAAATACAAGCACTCATGTAGAAGCAAGATTGGAGAAATGTAGATGTGGTAAGCCAGTGTAAAACACAAAGCAATACATAAGAGTTGAACGCATGAGGATATGTAGTCTAAAAAAATTATATTTAGATCTGTATTACTAATATTACCCATAATGAAATTGGCTTAGAAGTCTAATAAAAAATGTAAACGGTTGGTTCAATAGTTGGTAACAGAAATAATGAGAAGTCTTACATTTAAATGGAAAGAGCCAAAATTAATGAATACTCTAGCTAAAATTCAAAGTTTTGAATGTAGATGAAAGTCAAAACTGGAGAATAAAGGGATATAGTAAATAGACAAATGAATAGTGCTTCTCTTAGCATCAATAGGGTGGAGAAAATCATAGGAAGGAGCCACGTTATTTTGAAAATCTGGTTGTTACTGTATTTGTGAGGATGTTAAACAGATGGTCCTAATGTAATCTTCTGTTGAGTCCCATTTATCACAGAATTTGAACTAAATACAGGCTCTCTTTATACTTATATCTCCATCATATTGGTTACACTGACTTAAAACATGAATTATTAATTTTATGTAAAATAATTCATAGAAACTGGTTAGGAGATAAGCTGTAAAAATTAGCATTAAGAACATTCTAAAAATTATTTTATTTTCCTATACTTTTCTTGTGTGTGAACTCGAGATTTCTAATAAGTGAATTTAAATCACTATAGTGCATGTCAAATTCATTGTCTCTAGAAAGAGCAAGAAAACAGGATATTTTTACATACCGACCATAACAACTTATTCTTAAATACTTCTGTGGGATTATATGGTGATATAGTAAATGTGTTCACCACAAAATCATTCCTAAATGCAGCAATGTCAAGAATTATCTGAGAAAAGTGAATTTATCCAAGTTTAAATGTAGAAAACATCACAGCTGGTTCAACATCTCAAAAACTAATTAGTTACCAGCATAAATACTATGACTAAATGATCATCTGTAATTTACAATGATCAAATGATTAAAGATACATGCTTTGAAAAACACCAATACCCCAAATTTATAGGTTATTTCAAGAACATGGGATCTTAACTTTACTGTATCTGTGCATATAAAAATCTTTGTGATTAGATCAATGGCATATTATTAAAGCCATACGTTGGTCATGTATAGCAGAAGAAAATTAACCTTTTTTTATATTAACATTTTCAAATCTGTTCTAAAATGGTAGCTATTTTATTTCAAACAGATACCATCTGCTTGCCTAGTGGACATTCTTAAGCATCTGATTGACCAGCCTATCACAATTTATGAATTCATTTGATGGGAATTTTTTGCAACTAACAAAATTCAATTTTATTTGATACTTATCTCATGTTCACTCTGCATCTTGAGTAAATTTTTTTTTTCTCAACATTAAGATATCATCAAAAATGAAAGGTAAGAATTCTGGGGTCAATTGTAGTTTCAGACCTAGATAAACTACCACACTAAAATATATTTTTTCATACATCCAAGTTATTCCTAATCATCATAATAAATCATGATAAATCATGATAATCTGAATTATCATTACTGTTTTATTATTTCACCAAGATAATAGGAATTATAAGCATATATTGGCTTACAGGTTAGACATTATTACTCTGGCTTTGGTTTATTTTAAAAGCACTTTGAAGTTATATCTGTATTCGTGACTCAGCCTTTTCCTTTTTTTTCCTACTCTCATTTTAGGTTCAGGGGATACCCACGTAGTCTGTTACATGGGTCAACTGCACATTGCTGAGGCTTAAGTGATGCTGATTTACTAGTAATGCTGCAGTATTTACATAAAAGTTTAGCTCTAGGTCCATCACTAGGGAGGTATCGAGTTGACCTTTGTTTGATAATGTTGATAAATTTGCATTAATTTTGTTTTTCACATTTTTATCCTCACCCTCTAGCAAATAACAGAATAATTTTGCAATGATGCTTGTTAGTAGAACTATGGCCAGGCTGAAGGATAGACCCTTAGGAGATATCTCTGTGACTCTGGCCTCATTAAAACAAGATTCTAAACAAGTACAAAAAATAAGGGGGGCAGGAACATTTATTTTCTTGAACTCTAAATTTCCAAAGTATCTATTGTTACCAGTGTATTAAAGACAGAGCTTTTAGTAGATTGAAGTCCTTGTTAGCAATACAAATTAGAAGAAAGATATCCTGATACAAAGTGTTCAGCACACCTTATTGTGTGCTCAAAACCGTCCTGGAGACAACAAAGGTACTTGGATTCAGCTACAAATGAAATCAACATTGCAAAATTCTAGAGCAGGAGAAAAATATCCCAGGTAGGTTGGTAGATTTTGCTGATCAGGGTTGGCCATCTAACTCCTTGAAGACAAGGTGAATGAAGCATATGCATACGCAGGGATAAAACAAAATCAGACATTTGTATTTTATCACCTCTATGCGTCTGTTCTCACACTGCTATTAATAACTACCTGAAACTGGGTAATCTGTGAAGAAAAGAGGTTTAACTGACTCACAGTTCCACAGGATGTATAGGAAGCATGGCTGGGCGACCTCAAGAAATTTACAATCATGGTGCAAGGCGAAGGGGAAGCACGTACTTCTTACCATGGCAGAGAAAGTGAGAGAGACGGTGCCAAGGGGGAAGCCCTATGTGGGGCATTCACAAAATCAGATGTCTTGAGAACTCTATCACTATCACCAGAACAGCAAGGGGGAAATCTGCCCCCATGATTCAATCACTGCCCAGCAGGTCCCACCCCCAACAATGGGAATTAGAATTCGACTTGAGATTTGGGTGGAGACTCAGGGCCAAACCACATTATCACCCCTTCCAGCCTAACTCAGAAACCATCCAAAGATGTAGTCTTCATCTGTCTCATGTTACCATTGCTGTAGCCATGGAAATAGGGTAGCAGAAGTGCAGTAACAGAGGTGAAGGACCCCAGCTCTGAAGCCAGATTTGTAGTTCTCAGGTTCATTTCACCACTTACTCACTATGCAGACTTTTAAGTCACTTTACTATACTAGGACTCAATTTCCCCATTTGTAAAAATGGGATAATAATGGTGCCTCTAGCATGATGTGTTTAGGAAGACTAAATGAATTAATTCAGGCTAAGTGTTTAAAAGAGTATTTGATACAAAATATTCAAGAAATATACACTATCATGATTACTTCAGAGAGTTCAGTTCTATAATTCTTATAAACACTCACCTCTCTACTTGCCTTGCCTAAAATCTGTTTATGTTTAGAGCATTTACAGGAGATACTGGCTAAATATTTTTTTCATCCCCAGTTCTGTCAGTGTTACTGATAAGTTTAGTTAAGTCTTTACACAACTTAAGGAAATTTATATGACAGATAAAACAGTCAATGTTGAAAAAATTATGAATTTCTTCTGAAGTATGCTCTTGAAATGCAACTTAATTTAGCCTTAAATTCAAAACAATAACTTCATTCTATCCGATAGATAATGTAGACTTGTCTAAAGTACAGCTTCACTGTGCATTTTCAGAGAACGTAAAAGATTTCTTCATTTATTAATCTACACTTTCTTTGATCTTCCACTATTTGCAAGGTACACTACTACCAGGTATGCATGGTATGGAAAAGGTTTATAAGTACAAAATAACGTGAAAATTGATCAAAGATTGGGAGTTACATATAGCTACAGAACACGCGGCACACAGACTCTCTCTGCCTTCGTATCCACCTTCAATCACTGAAGGCTGTCTTCAATGATTTCCTGCGGCTGGTTTCATGTCCTGGAGATTTATTTTCCTCCACTAAATGTACACAGGACTTGCAGCTTGTTAAAACCAGTAAAAGATGGCAAAGTTATGTGACGCAGCTTCCACGACCGCGTTACACAAAATTGTAACTTTTCTCCTGCTGGCAGACTCTCTTTCTCAATGCACTCCCCTGCTGGCTTTGATGGAGCAATGGACCCGATGAAGAGGTAAGGGGCAATGGGCAGCTTCCAACCAACAGTCAAAAAGGAGCTGAGGCTTTCAGTTCCACAATCTGTAGGAACGGAATCTTCCTAAAACCTCAGTCCGTTTGGATTCTAAACTGACTGAGCCTCAGGTGAGACTCCAAGTAGGTCCAATACCTTCATTGCAGCCTGTGAGATACTGAAGCAAAGGACCCATTCTTATTCCTGACCACAGAAACTTGCATAAGAAATGTGTGGAGTGTTCAATTATCACTGTTTGTGATAATTTGTTACAGAGTAACAGAAAACAAACCTGAATCTGTAACAGCTTATAATCCATGTTATTGCTTTCCCAGGTGCTATGATACAGTATTATTACATAATCAAATAAGATATAGGATATTTTCCTTTAGGTATAGCTTTATTTCATATTGAATTAACATTCTCAGAACCCTAGAAGTCTTCTCTGTGCATCTGCTAAACCACATGTCTCCTTTTTTCTTCAATCAATAATAATAGTCATCATTCCCTTTATTTTCCTTGTAGTTTTATTGGCCATGCATCCATCTCCAGTGTAATTCAGTAAAGTTAAAAAAAAAACTTCAAAACTTCATGATATTTTCCACATGCTCGTGACTCGCTTCTTTTCTTCAAAATTGTTTGCGAAACCCATCCATGTTGATGTGTGTAGCTATATTGTTATTCTTTTGTGTTATGTTAGCCCATTGTATAAGCCTATCAATTTGTCCTTCCAAATACAACCGGAGATCCTGGTTCTTCCCAGCTGCGGCTCAAACATACAATGTTTGTACTATAAGCATTGCTGTGCCTGTTTCCTGGTGCATATTTTCACATGTGAAGTTCCTCAGTGACAGGGATGTGCATTTCAACTTAAGTAGGCAATACCAAGCTGTTTTCCAAAGTGACAGTGTGAGAAACGTATGACATTCATGCCGCTCCATATTGTTACCAGTACGTGGTGTTGCCAGATTTTGGTTTTACCAATGTACAGGGTATATAATGGTATCAAATTATCATTTCACTTTCCTAGTTACTAAAAAGGTTAATTTTCAAATATTTAATGGATATGTAGATTTTCACTTTTACTACCTTTCTATTGGATTCTCAAGACTCTTCATTCACAGGGGTTTTCTAAATATTTTGGATATAATCCAAAAATCACTTTTGAATTATGTATATCAACTCAAAACTCTTTTATCAGTTTTTGTGTTGCAAGAGTCCATTTCTACTTTATGAGTTGTCTTCTCACTTCTTATGGTGTCTTTTGAGTAAACGAGAGTGCTTCATTTTAATGCTGTTGAATCTACCAATATTTTGCTGCATAGTTAGAGCTTTTCTAAAACTTCGTAATTTTACTTTTCACATTTGGGATTTTAATGCAGTTGAAATTGATTTTTAGTGCTTAATGTAGGTAGGACTCTACTTTTACTTTTTTTTTTTTTTTTTTTTTTTTGAGATGGAGTTTCATTCGGTCATCAGGCTGGAGGGCAATGGTGTGATCTCTGCTCACTGCAACCTCCACCTCCTGGGTTCAAGCAAATCTCCTGCCTCAGCCTCCTGAGTAGCTGGGACTACAGGCATGCACCACCACATCTAGCTAATTTGTGTATTTTTAATAGAGATGGGGTTTCACCATGTTGGCCAGGAATAGTCTCAATCTCTTAATCTCGTGATCCGCGTGTCTCAGCCTCGCAAAGTGCTGGAATTACAGGCGTAAGCCACCACGCTCGGCCTACTTTCACTTTCAATAAAAGTCCCAGTATCAGTTTTTGAACCATCTATTCCCTTCCCACTAATCAGCAATCTTAGTGCTTTCAGGCATTTATTAATTTTTAAAATATTAAATGGATGCTCATATTTTACATATTTGTATAACACTTGTCTTCAGGTCTCAAACAAATAAACGGGATAGTTCTTATATTTCACGCAGAGAATCTCAATGCATGCAATGTCTTATAAGAGACAGACAAAAACACGAAGCAACACAATAGCAAAATCACAAAAATATCAAAATAACACAAAGTCATCCTCTAGTATAAAAATATTTTGAAGACCAAATTACTGATGATTGAGTGATATAAAAGTCATCATACAACTAAATTCACATTTCATTGGTGGCCAGATTTTTTGTTTGTAAAATATTTTTAAAATCTATGCTCAGACTAGAATGCCCAGTTTATTTTTACGCTGTTACACTACTAGGAAAATAATAATACATTTCTACTAGTCTTCTACTTTTTAGAAAGAGTAATGAATTTTACCACTTGTCTGGTATATTTGGAACTGGCAATCCTTTTTAATTGACAGCATATGTTTTCTCAAACAAACTTGGTTCTGTGTGCATATACAGACAGAAACACACACACACACACACACAATTACATGTGCCCTAGCATGACGGAAAAAACAAACCTGGAATCTATATGGTTAATTTGAAGGATAAGAGAAAAATTAAATTTTTGACTACAAGAAAAGCAACTTCTACATAACATTGAACTTGATTACAATTATTATCATTAAATAAATTCTATAAATATGTATAATTTTGTTTTTATCTCTCTTATGCAAATAGCCATGTAAATATGGAAACAGATGGTGATATTGTTCAGTAGAATGAATATGTATTAACATATGCATCCAAACTTATTTGCCAAATATAAATTTTCATCTTCTTTTTAAATTTAATGGTTACCATAAAACTTTTGTAATAAAGTATGTATATGTGAAATAGCTTCAGTATGTTTGTGAGAAATTCATATCTACCTTATTTAGATATATATTTTTCATAAAATTTATGGTAAATATATTAACCTTTCCATTCATTTTCACTTGGTCTTATTGATTCTCAAAAAATAGATTTTGACATTGAAGCATATTTTTTATTTAATGTATGTTTAACATCTAAACCTGAATTTTACAAATCATTCACATAATTCTTAGTGAGATAAAACTAGCTTACTTGTCATGTTTTACTTGAGGTAAACTCAAGATTTCTGATTATCTGGTACCCAGATATATTGTTTTAAAGCTACTTTGGGATATTCACACTTGGAGTAATTATTTAAATCCCTCTATTTTTATGGCAAATTTTATATATTGCAAATTCAATGTTATGTATTGTGAATATATATTCATGATGGTGAATTCAAGTTTTCTTCTCATGGTGGATGCTGTAGTTGGAAATACACATAAAATGAAAGTCAAGAAATTCTGGCTTTTTGCTATGCTAAAAATATAAAATGACTTACGTAGTGCATGTTCATTCATTTACTAAGAGATAGATCACAAGACTTACAGAAAAATACTTCTTATGTGTGACCCTGAGAGCGTGAAATAAATTTACCAAAGTAATTTAAAGTACTGAATCCTACAGTACTTGAAAGAAATTAGCACACTAAAAATTCACAAAAGTTAATTTATCACACATTCATCTCTGTTTAGCATTTTACTCATGAAATAATAATTTCACCTTATAGCATGTTGGGTAGAACCAGTAGGGGTCCCCTTAGGCTATTTTATTTGAAATTTTTTCTTTTTTCTTTCTTTTTACAAATAAAAAGAGTAACAGTTTATTTTATATATTCTGATGAGTAAAAAAGGAACCCAAGTTTACCCTCCTAGGTTTTTACCCAAGAGAAAATATATATCCATAAAAAATGCTTACATAAAATAGTTCATAGTAGCTTTATTCAAAATTCCCCCAAAACAGAAACAAATGAAATGTTGGTGAATGGATAAAAAGTTTGTGGTATGTTCATACAATGGAATATTTATACTTAGCAAGAAAAGGTATGCAATACTGATATGTTAGGTAACATCGTAAACTCTAAAAACAATGCTGAGAAGATGAACACGAAAGAAAACATCCTCAATGATGTCATTTAGAACTTACA
Source organism: Macaca nemestrina (assembly GCF_043159975.1). Taxonomy (NCBI): domain Eukaryota; kingdom Metazoa; phylum Chordata; class Mammalia; order Primates; family Cercopithecidae; genus Macaca; species Macaca nemestrina. The sequence continues at coordinate 139,682,603 of NC_092132.1, read as the reverse complement.
GAATAGAAAAAAAAACTAATTTGTGGTGGAAAAAAATGAGAACGGACTGTGGAGGTGGAAACTGACTGGAAAGGATAATGAAAGAACATTTTAGGTGGTTCAATCTACATCTGCATAGCGGTTTGAGTTATACTAGTTGTATGCATTTGCATAAACTCAGAAAATTTACACTTTAGATTTGTGCATTTTATCATGTATGTAAATTTTATCTCAAAAGTATAAAAACTAAAAAATATTGAACTCTATGGTGTTGCATGCTTAAATATTTAGGAGGAAGCACGCAGATGTCTGCAACTTATTTTTAAATGCATAAAAATATCAAGGTTGAATGATGGAGAAACAGACACAGATAGGCAGATATTTAAGGGATAAAACAAAGATAGCCAAACAGTAATTACAGAATCTGTGTTTGATAGACAGATTCTCTGAAATTCTTTTAATGTTTCTGTATGTTTGAAATTTTTCTAATGTTTGAACAAAATAAAACAAATCATGAACTCCTACTACATAGTAAAACGAATATTTTTTCTTCCTTATGGCATACAAACACTAATGCCAATTTACTGTACAAACATTACCATCAACTACATACTTTAGACAGATTTCTAAGACATTTTTTTGAGCAATACAACCAAAATAAATAGCATACAATCCTAAATGTTTCAGAGGTCTGACAGATATTAGAAGCTATTCACATAAAGATCTATGAACATGATATGTAATTGGTAGATAATTATATGTAGAGTGATACAATGGAGATGGAAATGAAGTTAGAATATATATTCATGATTCCTTTATAATTGATGATTTGCTTTCTTTGGTTGGTTGGCTGGTATATTAGTTCTGGTGCAGCAGGAGTAAAAGTTTCAAATTAGCAAGATTATAACTAAGCCAAGGATATCATACATAAAGTAGCCTCCAAATTAATGGGCAAATACAATGTTGCTTATAATATATCTACCATAACTTTTTCTTAATAACATAAGATGATTTTGTTTTAAAATATACAAAACGGTTGAATGAACCATTTAACAATATCTAAAGCAGAATACGTATTTTTAAAATATTGGGTATCCATGTATGGGCTTTTTGGTTCTTCTCAGTATCCAACAAGAACAGCAGAAAGCACTGTCATGGAACACCAAAGCTTATTTTACACACATGTTCCAGAGGAAAAGGTCCATTCAGAACAAACTGTTCTTAAGTTACTTTTTAAAGATTCTCTGTGATTGTTCCTGCTTTCATTCTACTGGTTGGTTTATCTTTTCTTTCACCACTTACCTGTTGGTATTCAAGATAGTCTTTAGTCCAAATATACAGAGTCACTCTCTTGTTTTTAGAAAAAGGACAACGGGAGAGCAACATACAGGGAGCAGGTAATTAGCTTTTCCTGATTTTCCAGCATGCCCTGAGGGAAGGTCAGTTTTAACTGATTACTATGGGACTGAGCAACCAATCAAAACTGCCAAAAGTCTTCTATTTCAGAGCTCATGCTGCCATTTCAATACTCTAGTTTGACTTTGCTGCCAAATCTTTCACACAACTATGAAGCAAAGAGGTTGCACAGATTATAAAGGTGAAGACTGACATGCATTTGGAAAATGAAAATATAATAAACACAATGTCCATAACTTTTTTTCAGGATTTCATCTTATATACCCATTAATCATTTTTACCAACGCTCTTCGAGGGTGAATGCGGTATTTTTTTTTTTTTCTGTAAAAGGCACGACAGTGTAGACTGTATTTATTGTAACCCTTGGATCAGCTGCAATTGCAATACAATCTATAATTTCCTTGGCTTGATTATTTTACTGATGGCCAGAGGTTGAGATACCATGGAACATGAGTTGCCTCTCTGATGTTTTTTTATGGGTTTGGGAATTATACCATAACAACACTTTTGAGAGTAAGAACTAGCATCTGTGATGCAATGATTCAAATGAAATTTTGCCAGTCCGATATCCATAGGCTAGAAGTACCACAAAGTATGAATCTCTGTTGTATGCCACTGAAAGCAGCTGAAGAACATAATCTTCATTTTTTTAATCTAGATCAGCTTTATCTTTTCTTGAGCAGATACAATAGTGACTGCTCTGAGCTACGGGTGGTGCAATACCAGAAATGTGAAGAAACTGAAGCCATCGCTGTCTTAGAGCTTGAATATTACTGAGTCGCAAATATGAAATACTCAAGCCATAAATACTGTACCACTTCTGAGCTGCAAAGAAATAGCCAGAGAAGCTTATTGAATCATATAGCATCAAACAGCAGTCAATATTTCTACCATATCAATGAAAGAAATGACTGATGTTTTTTACACACCCCACAGCTAGTTTAGTTCTATGAAGACAGAATCATGTGGCCACTGAAAGTAGAATTGTATTCAATTAGAAAAGCACAAGGAATATTATCTTTCTATTGCAAGGAAATAGCACACACACACATACACTCACTCTCTCTCTCTCTCTCTCTCTCTCTCTCAAGTAGAAATCACAAAGCCAATTTTACATTTTACCAAAGAAGAGAGTGCATTATTGTTTATCCATGGATGTCCTTTTATGTGCTTAGCATTTTAACTTTAAGTTGCTTGGCGGCAAGATATGAATCAATGAGTCAGTGGGGCCTGAAGTGCACTGAATTGTATCTTTTAGCCTCTGGGTTCTTGTTGTCTGCTAATGAGCTTAAACAATCTGCTGACCTTCCCAGCTTCATCATTTTCTTTTTATCAATATTTTTATTAGTTGGTAAATCTCTCCCAATCCTAAATACCAGCCTCGATTCAAATGGACTGTCTACTGACCTGCTGTTTACTGTAGAAACTGAACTTCTTGGAAATATCTTGGAAAATACGCCGGCTTCTAGATGCAAGCAATGAAAGTTACAGGATGACTACAGAGGAATAGAATGTGTATTACAGTAGATTCTCATTATCCACGGTTTTACCCTCTGTGGGCTCAGCTACCGTGGTACCATACAATAAGATATTTTGAGAGAGAGAGAGAGAGCCCATTCACATAATTTGTATCACAGTATATTGTTATAATTGTTCTCTCTTATTATTTTTGTTAAACACTTACCTTATTTATAAATTAAACTTTATCATATGGTATATGATAAACTTTAAGAGAAAACATACTATATATAGGGTCCAGTACAATCTGCAGTTTCAGGCATCTACTGGAGGGTCTTGGAATGTATTCCTGATGGATAAGGGGAAACTACTGTACAAATGTCTTCACAAGAGGAGAAAAGGCACGAATAAAAGCAATGATGTAGGGATCCATCAGAACCCCGCAAGTAGTGTAAGCAGTTGGGTAGTACAGGATCACTCAACAGAGAACACAGAAACTGCCTTCAAGGTGTATGGCAATAGGATCCCAAATTATCCCCTAGTCATAGCAACAAAGGAGCCAGCCAATCTATGTCATAATTTATTGTGGCTTCTGAATACTTCTCCTATTCCTTTCTGCAAAGCACTGATTATATCATCCTTTATTTATTTTATTGCATATATCCTTTTCCAATTAATCTGAAAAACATTAAGACCAAGTAATAAGCATTCAATAAACATACGACAGAAAGAAGGACAGGAAGGGGACGGAAAGGTAAGAAGTTTTGTCTCTTTGCTGACCTCAACATCAAGTGTATCATCAAATTCCCTCAATGGTATGTGAATTATTACATCAACCAGTTTCTGGTTTATTTTTCCCAATTTCTGTTTCCCTCCAGAGCTGAAGATTTCTCACATAGACCACAGTTCAAATATTTTTATTCCTCAATATATATTATACCACGCATTTAAGAAAAGACATATTGCCTCAAATGTTAATAGCCATGACCCTTTTAACAAGGAATACTAAATATGGGGAAAAAGTCAAATCAAGGTAATTTTATATATATATATATATGTGTGTACAATTTATGATCTATGATACAAGAAAAATGAATGTGTGTTCTATTTTTATTTATACATACAATAAATGTCATAGAAGTTTCTCAAACAATACTACTTAAAGAAATATATGGCATTATGCAGCTTGAATAGTTACTGGTTTCTCTGTGCTTTACTAAATACAAACATATTTTCCAATATGACAATATGGAAAATTCATCTTTATGTATCTGACATAGTAACTGAGTAAGGAGAGTAACACAATCACTAATCATTTAAGTAAACGCTAAATCAATTGGATGTGAAAGATTGGCACAGAGATAATCGTCTAAACAGCATGCTTAAATATAATAAGGATCAATGCAACAAATGATGTTTGCACTTGGGCAAGTGCCCCGCATTAAGAAATTTGTTGTGATAAGATATGCAGAACAAAAGAGCTTGAATCATTTCTGCCGTATATTGTGAACAGAGTTTGTTCTTTTCCATTACAGACATGAAAAACAGAAAATCCATATTAAATGTCACCAGCAATAGGGGATTAGCCCTGTTCTAGTAAAAAGTAGGTCTCCTCCGGGTTTGCTTTAGGCAAAACTGTGAAATGGGAGGAGGAGCAAGTTAAAGATTTGGAAACTTTTTGGACGGAAAGTTTGATTTTATTTAATTTCTGAATGAGATGGCAAATAACCTTTCCTTTATATTTCTTTACTAAAGCCAAAGCCCACAGACTTGGGTCACAAATGGGTTCATAGTTAATACTCCCAGGAAAATAGGAAATTAAGCAGGTAATTGGATCGAACACCATATATAACATACACCAGGCACTCTGTGTATATGCGTTGCATGAATGAGTAAATGTATACAGATGAAAAAATGGAATTAGATTGGCAAATGTAACAGTTTCGAACAGTGGAAGCTATCCAGTGAGGTATAAATTCATTTTATTTTTATTTTTATTTTTTCTGGCGACAGAGTCTCACTCTGTTGCCGAGCCTGGCACAATCTCGTCTCACTGCAACCTCTGCCACCCGGGTTCGAGCAATTCTCTTGCCTCAGCCTCCCGAGTAGCTGGAATTACAGACCTGTGCCAACACCCTGGCTAAATTGTTCTTTCTTTCATATTTTTAGTAGGGTCAGGGTTTCACCATGTTGCCCAGGCTGGTTTCGAACCCTGACCTCAAGTGATCCACCTGCCTCAGCCTCTCAAAAGTGCTAGGAGTACAGGTGTGAGCCACTGTGCCCGGCCTAAATTCATTTTCTAATTTTCAAATAGTATCGTTTTGGAATTCAAGCTAACCCTAGAAAAGTAATTGTTGATTCTTAAAATTCAAGAAAATATATGGAAAACACTTCCACACAGGTCATCCCTTTCAGCCTTATTCAAATTTCACTACTTCCAACACTGTTTATTCCTCTGTAGGAGAGCTCACTCACTGCAACCCCAAAGTTTCACACTTTCCTTCAAATTTATTTCTTTTCAGTGCTTTCTAAAATCAGATTTTTCACCTATGATTTTTTTTTTCATCCCAGAAAAATTTTTTTTTCTAACTTGTTTAATATAGCCCTCAAATGATAGCACAGGGATCCAATAAAGGTCACAAGCGTAAACAAAACCCTTCTCCTGTAAATCCTATGCAAAGGTTACAAGGCTAAAAATAAATTGATCTTATAAGTCATGCACTGAAGAAACAGACTAAGTCATACACATCTGTAAATTGAAAGGTTTAGCTTTAGTTGCGATCCCCTCCACTTCTTCCGTTAAGTGATTCTGTCACTACTGGTACTGCTACGTTACTTCTCGAAACCTTTTTTTTTTCTCTCATTTAGACTTTATTTTCAAGATTGCAGCACAAAACACATTAGTCCACTACAATCACACAGATAAAACCTATTCTGTCATATCACAAGACATGTAAACAAGATAGCGCCTCCACATACAAATCTGACTATTCCTCATTTCTTATTTCTCACTGACATGCCTTGATATAAAGAAGAAAACCTTTTTACCAATAGAAATCAGGAAGACACCCTGCCTAGGACTTTAGAGCTTCACAGTTGTTGGAGATGGTGATGCTACCTGGGTTCCCTGCAAAACAAAGAGATCGTGATGTGCATGCAGGAATTTCATTAGGGCCAACTCTCAGGATCACCACTTACTGGAGAGGACAGAAAGCAGGATGGGGCAGAGAGAATATTTGAATTCAGCCAGTCCCACATGTAGCTTTGCAATGGGATAGCCCTGAAGAGTGGTCCTGATTGAAACAAGCATTACAGGGTTGTTGTTGTTTTTTTTTAAATAATCCTGCATTGAGTAGTTATTGGAGATGGCTGTCCTCGGGAAAAGCAACTCCCTGCAGTCCAGTCTGCAGCAATTCTCACAGAACTCAACTAGGAGCTGTCAGTTTCCAACAGTGCTGAATGAGGAATCTGGGGGTGTACCACAAAACCCACTATTTATATACCCATGAAAGGGAGGTAGAAAGCTGTGCAAATTATGTGGGCTCTTCTACTGGACATCATTATTTAGTATCTTTTGAACTGACCGAACCTGGTGAACCCCAACGCCACCCAACTCCCTTGTGGGAGCTCAGGTGGACAGACCATTTACCTTTTACCCACTTAGCTCTAATCCACCCAGAAGGAGACTCATATGTGTCCCCTATTCCTGAGGTAAGGCTTCCATATGTTAGGAGTCACAAAATGCGTTTCCTGGGAGTGGGGACATAACAGCCTATCAGGACGATCTCGACACTCGAGAGGGGATCCACTGAGGACAAATCTCTGCGGCCATAGTTCCCAGAACTCAAAAAGCTAGTTGACATCACAAGCTGACCTGATTATGAATCTAAGATGTTTGATAGCTCCTCCTCAATAGTGTCAGCCAATTCTGGTCCACCCAAACTGGTAGGTATGATGTTTAACCTCCAGCCAATCACTTTTCCTAGAGTGAAATTTCCAGAGCTAATGCCATTTTTGATTTGACTGGTGCATATTTGAGAAAAATGACATGAAAGAGGGAAAATAATGGAGTTGCCAAAGATGAGTGAGAAAACACAAGCAAAAGAAAACAGGAGTGGCATTATACAATTCTTACTTTAAAATGTAGAATTTTAGGCCAAAATATTAAATAAGAATAAATGGGATATTATGTGATGATCACAAGCCCTTATACACCTAGCAAACACACTACAATACAAAAGAAACCAAAGGCCGTCAGCAATACAGACAGGAATTTAAAGCATTACAGTCTTAAACAAGACATTAACATGCCATTTTTATAAATCAATACATTACATAAAGATAATAGGGAGAATTTGAATAATATGACCCATAATTTTCAAATCTGTGTGAATGTCAAATTTTTTGTGTATAATATTTTACTTACAGTGAAAGAACATAAATATCCAATGCTCACGGAATAATTATATCAAATCCATCATCTACAAGGCCACAATTTAAAGTTGATAATTTCTAATAAGTACACATCTTTCAAGATATATCATAAACTACAGCAGAGCAAATCTAATAAGATTGTTTAAAATTTGGAATTAAAAGAATAAACAATATTCTACCCATAACTCATGATCAAAGAAGAAACCAAAACTAAAATGGGAGATTGTTTACATTTAAAAACCTACAGGCTGGGCGCGATGGCTCAAGCCTGTAATCCCAGCACTTTGGGAGGCCGAGACGGGCGGATCACGAGGTCAGGAGATCGAGACCATCCTGGCTAACACGGTGAAACCCCGTCTCTACTAAAAATACAAAAAACTAGCCGGGTGTGGTGGCGGGCGCCTGTAGTCCCAGCTACTCGGGAGGCTGAGGCAAGAGAATGGCGTCAACCCGGGAGGCGGAGCTTGCAGTGAGCTGAGATCCGGCCACTGCACTCCAGCCTGGGTGACAGAGCGAGATTCTGTCTCAAAACAAACAAACAAACAAACAACAACAACAACAACAAAAACCTCAAGAATGCTCCCAAGGAGCAGTCAAAAAATTAATAGTCTTATTGTTTTTATTATGATGATATGAGAGTTAACTAATGAATTTACTTATGTCAACAAGACTTAAAAACTGAACATGAAGAGACACCTGAAAAGCTATAAGAAAGGCTTTAGAATACAAAATAAATAAATTAGAAAATAAAATATACACTGGAAAACAGGTAACCAAAATTATAAACAAACCCAAGGCAAGAATGACTCCTATAAAAAGGAAAGGAGAAAAAAGGGGAAATATTGATGTTATCAGACGCGAGAAAGGAAAAATAAATAATTATATCAAGAGGAGATGATATGCTATTAGGTTAAAAATAAATAGTCTATATTCAATTGTATATTAATATTTTATTTTATAACAGAGAAAAAATTTATTCATATTGTCCCATCATATAATCGTACATTTATAAGATATCTAAAAATATATAAATTCTTAAAAGTGATTAACTCTATGAGAATACAAGATTACAAAGGATTTTGTGTATTCAAATGTTTACAAAGTCCAAGTATTAATTACACATATCAAAAATGTATTCCATTTTCAGAGAAGAATAAAAGTATTTAAAAGCCTAATTTTACTAATACCATATTTACTAGTTTCCATTTAGAAATGCAGTGCTTAATATTAATACTGATTTGCTTCTGTAAAAGCACCAGATTAACAACAAAAAACGAAATGAAATGTAACATGATATTAATGTGCACGCACCTGCTTTAAAAAGACTTTGGGTTGTTTTCTTTGGTTTTAAATAAATAGTATAGAAAAGATGTGTTATCCAAGATGGATAAGTTTAAGGAACTCAGCAGTATTCAATAAAATATTTGAAAGAAAGGGAATATATGACAAAAATATATGTGAAAGCTGTAAATTGAAACCACAATTGAGGTTAAAGTTGAATAATGTTGTATTAGAATTTGGGGAGGGGAGTACAGAAAAATAAATCACTTCTCATTCACCTTCCATTCTCTCCCAGTTGTGTCTCTATTCATTCATTGTACAATTATTAAAAATTTAATGTATGCCAGGCACTGTGCTAAGCACCAGAAATACAAAGATTAAAGTCAATCTTTTATTTTCAGTAGCTCACATGCTTGTAGGCAGTAGAATAAGTAAACTGTAAAGTAGTTACTCATAGCATCCAGTGTTATACAGTAGCATACCTAAAACTGTAATACACATTTAAATTATATTGGGATGTTATTAAAATGCAGATTCTAATTCAATATACCCCTGGTGGTATCTGAGACCTGGAACGTCTAATAAACATTACGGATTCACCAACCACGTTTGAAGTACAAAGTGATAGAGCTTCTAACTAGTGCTCTATCTCTGGTCTAACTGCCCATAGTACACACACAGATTCTCATGTGACATCAACCTTCCCTATTTCCAGGCATCTTCATACTCACTCTACTTTCTCCTTAGGTGATCTCTTCCACACTTCTGTCTTCAATTATGACTTAAGTAATGAAGACTCACAATAACTATCAATAGCCCTCTTCTGATTTCCAGACTCTCATACTCAATTGCTTATTTGACATCAAGTTTTCTGTCTTTCACATGCATCTCAAACTCGCCATGTTTGAAGCTGAACTCACTGTACTTTTCCATCCCAAACCACTCAGAAAGTACTGGTCATTTCATATCTCAGGGACGCTTCTTATAATGGAGATTTTCCCCTATATGTCTATTTAACTGATGTATGTAAGCCCCGTAGAGAAAGGAACCATGTTGGATTTCATGCCATTTATTTCCATTTACTACGACAGCATTTGAACAAAGTAGACATTCAAGAAAAACTTGGAGTGAAATGTTGATTAAAAATTACTCTCTGCCTCAATCTGCAGCATCCCTGACTTCAGCAGCCCTACTCCAGGGACAGTCCCTCCTATTACACAGACCTCCAAAAGCAAATTATTTTCACATACAAAGTGTCCAGTAAACATTTGTTTGCAGTAAATGAAAAGGCAATGCAATATAAACATCTTGTACAAAATTTAATCCAACTAGAATTTATTGAGCCCAATCTGGACAAAGCTATATAATAAGCATAAGAATAAAATGTAGCCATTTTGGTGTCTCATCAGATTGGTTAAAATGATTGTTTGACTCTAGTTTAGAGATTGAATTACTATCAGAATTCCCATTCCATATGGCTCTTTCATTTGATTTATTCAAGCAATTTGTGGTATCTCATCTTGATGCTATCCAATATACAGTGTACAACATAATTGTAGTTTCTATTATGATTTTTGTGGCAGATTGATTAAAATCACTTGAATAGATCCTCTGGGAACATTTAAAACCTCAGGATTTTGTGAGGACTTACTACCCTAGATCTACAGAGCAGACATAGAAGGAAAAGGGAGATTTTTTCAGGATTTGCTATAAACCAGAGAAATATCCCAAAAGTGGTCAACTTTGTTAACATTTTAATCAATATTCATCCTACAGCAGATCCTAGATTAGGATGAGAAGAAAATATCATACTCCATTTTCTTAAGATAGTAAAAACCAAAAGGGCAAGATAGACCACTCAATGAATAACTAAAATCAAGGGACTCAGTGCTGTAGTGACGTGTGTACAAATGATTGAGAACACAAAAAAGACAATTATCAATAGTTTAGGAAAGTGACATGGGTAAGAGGAGGAGGTTTCAATATAGCTACCTTGAGAAAATGACTTCTAAGTTGAGTGTTCAAAGACTAAAAGAAAATAACTTCTTAATTGTGTGGTTGGGAAGGCAATTTGGGCAGAGGATATAAATTTTGTGATTTGATTTGTGTATATACTATTGGCAACAACTGGAGGCCAAGACTTTTACATTTTATGAAGGTCTAAATAAATTGTTTTAAGGACCTAGATGACTTTTCATTGGAGCTTTTTTTATCATGAATAATATTTTCTTGTGCAAACAAAAGATGGAGTTGTAAAGTACAAAAGAACTTTTTCTTTAACTACACAGTCTGTATCAGCCTTATGAGAACATTCACATCATTGTGCTACTAATACTACTGTATTTTCCTACAAGGGTGATGGATTGAGAAATATGTAAAGCTATTGAGGAACTATGACCCAATTAACACCGGATTCTCATATCCAGTAAAATGAGATTGCCTGTCCTCTTTTAAATAAAAACAGCAGGTTAAATTTTTGGTTTAAAATCCAATATGTCACCTACGATTTTCATCTTCTTTGTTATTAAATCATGCTAATATATGAGTGTCCATGAGATATTAAAATTCTAGGCCACTGCCCTAATTTTGTTGTGACACCCTACTCCTATCTGTTGCCTAGGACTATGCCCTGAAACATCTACTTCCATCATTATTCTTTAAAGTTTTATTGACTTGTAATTGGCATAAACAAACAGCACATATTTAAAGTATAGAATTTGAAAAGCTTTGACATATCTATACAACTACAGCCCTATCACCACAATCTAGATCATCCATTACCTCCAGATATTTTCTGTTTTTCCTTTTTAACCCCCTTCTCTTCTTGCCCCAGTCCCCAACTTTAGCCTCTAAGCAACCCTAATCTACTTGATAACATTGTAGGTTAGCTGACATTTGTTTTCGTTTTTTTTTTGAGTTTTATATAAATGGAATCATACAGCATATAATTTTCCTTGTCTTGCTTCTTTCACTCAGCATAATTATTTTGAGACGCATCATGTTGTGACATATATTAATTGTTCACTCTTTTCCATCACTGAATAATATCCCATCGTATGATGCAACACCTTGTGTTATTCATTCACCTGTTGATGGACATAAATTGGGGCTATTGCAAATAAATATGATACAGACATTTATGTGCACATCTTTGTATGGAGATATTTTCATTTTTCTCTTGGGTAAATACTCAGGACTGAAATGGCAGACATGTTTCAACGCTAAGAAATTGCCAACTATATTCAAAAGTGATTGTACCCTTCTACCTCCCCTAGTGTATGAGAGTTCCTTTTCCTCCACATCCCCTCCAACACTTAGTAATCATTTTAATTACAGTCATTCTCATACAGTCATGTTAATTATAGTCATTCTCCCTCATGCTCATAAATGTGCAGTGATATGTCATCGCAGTTTTAATTCATCTTTCTCTAATAACTAATGATGTTGAGCATCTTTCTACAAGCTTGCTTCCTGTTCACATACCTTGTTTAATAAACTGGGTTGTTTACTTTGTTATTATTGAGTTCTTAGAACTTTTGACATACTCTGACACAAGTTCTTTAATTTGCATATAATTTGCAAATATTTTCATTTACTCTATCTTGTCTTTCATCCTTATTAATGCTGCTATGGAAGAGCAGAGCTTTTAAATAATTTGTTCTTTGATAGATTTTGATTTAAACAAATATTTGCCTAACTAAGACACAAAACTTGTTTCCCTTATGTTTCCTTCTAAAAGTTTTATAAATTTTAGACTTCATACGTAGGTCTATGATACATGCTGAATTATTTTTCTACAGTATGAAGTATAGAATATTTGCATATGAATAGCTAGTAATTCCAACACTATTCTTGAAAAGACTTTCCTTTGTAGAATTACCTTTGTATTTCTGTTGAAAATCGGTTGTTCACATATGTGTGCACCTACTTCTTGATCCTTTTTTTTCCATTCACAAATTTATCTATCTTTGTACTAATGCTGTACTGACTTTACTTTTGTAACTTTATGAGCCTTGATATCAGAGAGTGTTAGTCCTGCTAGATTCTCTTTCTCAGTGTAATTTTTGCTACTTTAGTTTTGTACATTTCTATATGAATTTGCATTTGTCAATTGTCACACACAAAAAGTCAGTTAATATATTGATTGGCATTGTATTAAAAGTATAGATCAATTTGAGGAAAAGTGACAAGCTAATAATGTTGTATCTTTGCAGCCATGAATATTACATATCTCTATAATATAGGTATTTTTCATTCCCCTTAACATTTTACATTTTTCAACTTTATTCACATCTTCTGTAAGTTTGTCTCTAGGACATAGTTTTGATGCTTTCGTGAAATATATTTTTCTTATTTTCAATTGCTTGTTGCTAGTTTACGAAAATACAATTGATTCTGTATATCGATTTTTATCTTGAATCTTGCTATTATCGGTTCTAGTATCTTTTTAAAATATTTTGTCTGAATGACCACATGGACAGTCATGTCAGTTTAATGTCTTCTTTTTCAGAAGACTCCTTGTGGAGGCTTTTTAAAATTTTATTTTATTTCATTTTGGGTTTTTTTGCCTAGTTTTACTGGGTAATATCTCCAGTATAATATTGAATAGAAAAAATAGTAGGAGCAAATATCCTTGTTTTGTTCCTCATATTAGGAGAAAAGCATTAAGTCTTTCATCTTTAAGTATGATGCTAGCTGAAGGTATCTCATAGCTGTTCTCTATCATTTTGAGAAATTGCATTTCTATTCCTACTTTCCTGAGAATTTTTCTCAGGAAAGAGTGTAGGATTTTGTCAATGCTTTTTCTGAGACAGTTTTAGAGCGTTTCTTCTTTATTTTGTTAGTATACTAAATTACACAGATTGGTTTGAAAATGTTAAACCAATCTTACATTCCTGGGATAAATCTTATCTGGTCATGAGGCATTACTCACTTTATATACTTTTTTGTTTGTTTGTTTGTTTGTGTTTTTGTTTTTGTTTTAGATGGCATCTTGCTCTGTCGCCAGGCTGGAGTGCAGTGACACGACCTAGGCTCACTGCGACCTCCGCCTCCCAAGTTCAAGTGATTCTCCTGCCTCAGCCTCTCAAGTAGCTGGGACCACAGGCGGGTGCCACCACGCTCAGCTAATTTTTGTATTTTTAGTAGAGACGAGGTTTCACCATGTTGGCCAGAATGGTTTCAATCACTTGGCCTCGTGATCACCCTCCCCTGGCCTCCTGTCATTTTATACACTCTTGCATGCTATTTGCAAAACTTTCGTTTTGAGTTTATGTGTCCATGTTCATAAGGTATATTGGTGTGTAGTTTTTTCTTTTCTCATAATAACTGTGTTTGGTTTCGAGTTATCACTGGCTTCATAGAATAAGTTGTATTTTTTCTTCTTTTCGATTTTCGGAGGATTTTATGGAGACTTTGATATTATTTCTTCCTTAAATGTTTGATAGAACTCTTCTGTAAATGATGTGGAGTTTGCCTTTCAAAATTTTAAATTTCATATTAGTAATTTAAAATATGGGCATATATTTACCCATAATATTCCTTTATTACCATCTTCTTGTCTGTAATATCTGTTGTAATGTTTCCTCTGTCATTTCTGGTACTGATAATTTCTGTATTTTCTTTCATTTTTTCTGATAAATTTGGCTAGCCGTATATTAATTGATTTTCTTTTTTCCATATTTTACTGTTAACTTAGTTGTGTCTTCATTTGTAATGTGTGTTTCTTGTAGACTGTATGGAATTGGGTCTTGATTTTTATAAAGAATGACAAGCTCTGTCTTTTAATTTGCTTATATAGATCATAAAGTGTAATGTGACTACTGATATGGTTAAATTTAAATCTATCATCTTGCTATTTGTTTTCTATTTGTTCTCCGCTCTCTTTTTCTCTTTTTCTGTCTTACTTGGATTAACTGATTTTTAAAAAATTAATCCAGTTCTCCTCTACCAGCCTACTTTCTTTAACTTTTTATGTTGTTATTTTAGAGGCTGCTCTAAAGTTTACAGTATTCATCTTTAACTTACCACAGTCTGCCTTCAAGAGATATACCACTTCAAGTAGAGTTTAAAAATCTTACAGTAGCATATGTCCATATCTGCACTCCTGATCTTTGTGCTGTTGTAGTCATACAATTTAAACTTGCTATAAATTCTACCCTATATTACTAATACTTTAAACAATTATATAGAAATTTGACTAAAAAACCGTATGTATTTATTCACAGTTATCATTTCCAGAGGCCATCTCTTTGTGTAGATATGTATTTCTTTCTGGTGTCATGTTCCTTCCTCCTTCTTTGTGTTGACTGGTAATGTTTATTTTATTGCAAACATTGTGAATGATAATTTATTGTGTGCACGATATTTGCATAATCTTAACATTCTCAAACTGTTCTGGGATGCAGTTCTCAAATAATTTACTTTAGAAAACTTGTAAGTGTCCATTTATTCTCTGCCCCTTCGAGGTGTCAATCTTTTAAAAAGTCTTTGGACAGTTTTACAGCACTGTAAAATATCTCAATTTATATATAATATATATATAATATATATAATATATATAATTTATATATAATATATAAATATATAAATTATATATATAATATATAATATATAAATAATATATTTATATAAAATATCTCAATTCAAAAATATCTCAAAGATATTTGAGAATATCTTTCTCAAAAACCAGGGAGCCATCCCTTTGAAATGTAGTCATCAAGGAAGACAGTACCCCATCATCTCCCAGTCTTTGGCTGGGTGGGAGCTTAACTTGTGGGCACCATGCTGGAATTGTAAAATGACTAGAGAAAGTTTACTTTTCCTTTGGTAATTTTCCTGGCTAGTTGGTAAAGCCAGCTAGCAAACACAAGTGGGTCCGTGCTCTTCTCACCACAGCACTTAAATGTTCTATTCAGCACTGGTCTCGCTTGCCTATGGCAACTGTCTTGAATAAAGTCTCCCTTGTCCATTTAACGTTGTACAGTTTTTGCTTTGACACTACCTTAATGAATGCACATTCTTCCTTGACCTAAAGGAATCTAAATTTGAATATTTAAGTATTGACACCCAATGCAACTTCTTTTCCAAGAGGTCAGTGTCCCATAACCAAAAGCTCAATGGTTTGGAAGATGAGAGAAATAAGCTCTAGGATCTTCAACTACATCTTCTTAGGACCTTAAAAAAGTTGCTGATACATTTGATAAAGGGTATTTTTCCCTGAAAGATGACATGTTTTGGTAAAAAGTCCTCTTTATTTGTCTGTGAATTCTGAATGTCTTTAATATTATTCTTGCAGGAGTTCTGGTTAATTTTTTAGATGAACCCAGTGCATATATGTTTTTATCAGTTAATTCACATTAATTTTATGTGCATGACATAGGGACTAGGCTTTTTTTTTTTAATTTATTTATTATTATTATACTTTAAGTTGTAGGGTACATGTGCATAACGTGCAGGTTTGTTACATATGTATACTTGTGCCATGTTGCTGTGCTGCACCCATCAACTCGTCATTTACATCAGGTATAACTCCCAATGCAATCCCTCCCCCCTCCCCCCTCCCCATGATAGGCCCCGGTGTGTGATGTTCCCCTTCCTGAGTCCGAGTGATCTCATTGTTCAGTTCCCACCTATGAGTGAGAACATGCGGTGTTTGGTTTTCTGTTCTTGTGATAGTTTGCTAAGAATGATGGATTCCAGCTGCATCAAAGTCCCTACAAAGGACACAAACTCATCCTTTTTGATGGCTGCATAGTATTCCATGGTGTATATGTGCCACATTTTCTTAATCCAATCTGTCACTGATGGACATTTGGGTTGATTCCAAGTCTTTGCTATTGTGAATAGTGCTGCAATAAACATACGTGTGCATGTGTCTTTATAGCAGCATGATTTATAATCCTTTGGGTATATACCCAGTAATGGGATGGCTGGGTCATATGGTACATCTAGTTCTAGATCCTTGAGGAATTGCCATACTGTTTTCCATAATGGTTGAACTAGTTTACAATCCCACCAACAGTGTAAAAGTGTTCCTATTTCTCCACATCCTCTCCAGCACCTGTTGTTTCCTGACTTTTTAATGATCGCCATTCTAACTGGTGTGAGATGGTATCTCATTGTGGTTTTGATTTGCATTTCTCTGATGGCCAGTGATGATGAGCATTTTTTCATGTGTCTGTTGGCTGTCTGAATGTCTTCTTTTGAGAAATGTCTGTTCATATCCTTTGCCCACTTTTTGATGGGGTTGTTTGTTTTTTTCTTGTAAATTTGTTTGAGTTCTTTGTAGGTTCTGGATATTAGCCCTTTGTCAGAGGAGTAGATTGCAAAAATTTTCTCCCATTCTGTAGGTTGCCTGTTCACTCTGATGGTAGTGTCTTTTGCTGTGCAGAAGCTCTATAGTTTAATGAGATCCCATTTGTCAATTTTGGCTTTTGCTGCCGTTGCTTTTGGTGTTTTAGACATGAAATATTTGCCCATGCCTATGTCCTGAATGGTACTACCTAGGTTTTCCTCTAGGATTTTTATGGTATTAGGTCTAACATTTAAGTCTCTAATCCATCTTGAATTAATTTTCGTATAAGGAGTAAGGAAAGGATCCAGTTTCAGCTTTGTACTTATGGCTAGCCAATTTTCCCAGCACCATTTATTAAATAGGGAATCCTTTCCCCATTTCTTGTTTCTCTCAGGTTTGTCAAAGATCAGATGGCTGTAGATGTGTGGAATTATTTCTGAGGACTCTGTTCTGTTCCATTGGTCTATATCTCTGTTTTGGTACCAGTACCATGCTGTTTTGGTTACTGTAGCCTTGTAGTATAGTTTGAAGTCAGGTAGCGTGATGTCTCCAGCTTTGTTCTTTTGACTTAGGATTGTCTTGGAGATGCGGGCTCTTTTTTGGTTCCATATGAACTTTAAAGCAGTTTTTTCCAATTCTGTGAAGAAACTCATTGGTAGCTTGATGGGGATGGCATTGAATCTATAAATTACCTTGGGCAGTATGGCCATTTTCACGATATTGATTCTTCCTATCCATGAGCATGGTATGTTCTTCCATTTGTTTGTGTCCTCTTTGATTTCACTGAGCAGTGGTTTGTAGTTATCCTTGAAGAGGTCCTTTACATCCCTTGTCAGTTGGATTCCTAGGTATTTGATTCTCTTTGAAGCAATTGTGAATGGAAGTTCATTCCTGATTTGGCTCTCTGTTTGTCTGTTACTGGTGTATAAGAATGCTTGTGATTTTTGCACATTAATTTTGTATCCTGAGACTTTGCTGAAGTTGCTTATCAGCTTAAGGAGATTTTGGGCTGAGACAATGGGGTTTTCTAAATATACTATCATGTCATCTGCAAACAGGGACAATTTGACTTCTTCTTTTCCTAACTGAATACCCTTGATTTCTTTCTCTTGCCTGATTGCCCTAGCCAGAACTTCCAACACTATGTTGAATAGGAGTGCTGAGAGAGGACATCCCTGTCTTGTGCCAGTTTTCAAAGGGAATTTTTCCAGTTTTTGCCCATTCAGTATGATATTGGCTGTGGGTTTGTCATAAATAGCTCTTATTATTTTGAGGTACGTTCCATCAATACCGAATTTATTGAGCGTTTTTAGCATGAAGGGCTGTTGAATTTTGTCAAAAGCCTTTTCTGCATCAATTGAGATAATCATGTGGTTCTTGTCTTTGGTTCTGTTTATATGCTGGATTATGTTTATTGATTTGCGAATGTTGAACCAGCCTTGCATCCCAGGGATGAAGCCCACTTGATCATGGTGGATAAGCTTTTTGATGTGTTATTGAATGCAGTTTGCCAGTATTTTATTGAGGATTTTTGCATCGATGTTCATCAGGGATATTGGTCTAAAATTCTCTTTTTTTGTTGTGTCTCTGCCAGGCTTTGGTATCAGGATGATATTGGCCTCATCAAATGAGTTAGGGAGGATTCCCTCTTTTTCTATTGATTGGAATAGTTTCAGAAGGAATGGTACCAACTCCTCCTTGTACCTCTGGTAGAATTCAGCTGTGAATCCATCTGGTCCTGGACTTTTTTTGGTTGGTAGGCTATTAATTGTTGCCTCAATTTCAGAGCCTGCTATTGGTCTATTCAGGGATTCAACTTCTTCCTGGTTTAGTCTTGGAAGAGTGTAAGTGTCCAGGAAATTATCCATTTCTTCTAGATTTTCCAGTTTATTTGCGTAGAGGTGTTTATAGTATTCTCTGATGGTAGTTTGTATTTCTGTGGGGTCGGTGGTGATATCCCCTTTATCATTTTTAATTGCGTCGATTTGATTCTTCTCTCTTTTCTTCTTTATTAGTCTTGCTAGTGGTCTGTCAATTTTGTTGATCTTTTCAAAAAACCAACTCCTGGATTCATTGATTTTTTGGAGGGTTTTTTGTGTCTCTATCTCCTTCAGTTCTGCTCTGATCTTAGTTATTTCTTGCCTTCTGCTAGCTTTCGAATGTGTTTGCTCTTGCTTCTCTAGTTCTTTTAATTGCGATGTTAGAGTGTCAATTTTAGATCTTTCCTGCTTTCTCTTGTGGGCATTTAGTGCTATAAATTTCCCTCTACACACTGCTTTAAATGTGTCCCAGAGATTCTGGTATGTTGTATCTTTGTTCTCATTGGTTTCAAAGAACATCTTTATTTCTGCCTTCCTTTCGTTCTGTACCCAGTAGTCATTCAGGAGCAGGTTGTTCAGTTTCCATGTAGTTGAGCAGTTTTGATTTAGTTTCTTAGTCCTGAGTTCTAGTTTGATTGCACTGTGGTCTGAGAGACAGTTTGTTATAATTTCTGTTCTTGTACATTTGCTGAGGAGTGCTTTACTTCCAATTACGTGGTCGATTTTGGAGTAAGTACGATGTGGTGCTGAGAAGAATGTATATTCTGTTGATTTGGGGTGGAGAGTTCTATAGATGTCTATTAGGTCTGCTTGCTGCAGAGATGAGTTCAATTCCTGGATATCCTTGTTAACTTTCTGTCTCGTTGATCTGTCTAATGTTGACAGTGGAGTGTTGAAGTCTCCCATTATTATTGTATGGGAGTCTAAGTCTCTTTGTAAGTCTCTAAGGACTTGCTTTATGAATCTGGGTGCTCCTGTATTGGGTGCATATATATTTAGGATAGTTAGCTCTTCCTGTTGAATTGATCCCTTTACCATTATGTAATGGCCTTCTTTGTCTCTTTTAATCTTTGATGGTTTAAAGTCTGTTTAATCAGAGACTAGTATTGCAACCCCTGCTTTTTTTTGTTCTCCATTTGCTTGGTAAATCTTCCTCCATCCCTTTATTTTGAGCCTATGTATGTCTCTGCGTGTGAGATGGGTCTCCTGAATACAGCAGACTGATGGGTCTTGACTCTTTATCCAGTTTGCCAGTCTGTGTCTTTTAATTGGAGCATTTAGTCCATTTACATTTAAGGTTAATATTGTTATGTGTGAACTTGATCCTGCCATTATGATATTAACTGGTTATTTTGCTCGTTAGTTGATGCAGTTTCTTCCTAGCCTCCATGGTCTTTACATTTTGGCATGTTTTTGCAATGGCTGGTACTGGTTGTTCCTTTCCATGTTGAGTGCTTCCTTCAGGGTCTCTTGTAAGGCAGGCCTAGTGGGGACAAAATCTCTAAGCATTTGCTTATCTGTAAAGGATTTTATTTCTCCTTCACTTATGAAACTTAGTTTGGCTGGATATGAAATTCTGGGTTTAAAATTCTTTTCTTTAAGAATGTTGAATATTGGCCCCCACTCTCTTCTGGCTTGGAGAGTTTCTGCCGAGAGATCTGCTGTTAGTCTGATGGGCTTCCCTTTGTGGGTAACCCGACCTTTCTCTCTGGCTGCCCTTAAGATTTTTTCCTTCATTTCAACTTTGGTGAATCTGGCAATTATGTGTCTTGGAGTTGCTCTTCTCGAGGAGTATCTTTGTGGCGTTCTCTGTATTTCCTGGATTTGAATGTTGGCCTGCCCTACTAGGTTGGGGAAGTTCTCCTGGATGATATCCTGAAGAGTGTTTTCCAACTTGGTTCCATTTTCCCCCTCACTTTCAGGCACCCCAATCAGACGTAGATTTGGTCTTTTTACATAATCCCATACTTCTTGCAGGCTTTGTTCATTTCTTTTTCTTCTTTTTTCTTTTGGTTTCTCTTCTCGCTTCATTTCATTCATTTGATCCTCAATCGCTGATACTCTTTCTTCCAGTTGATCGAGTCGGTTACTGAAGCTTGTGCATTTGTCACGTATTTCTCGTGTCATGGTTTTCATCTCTTTCATTTCGTTTAGGACCTTCTCTGCATTAATTACTCTAGCCTTCAATTCTTCCACTTTTTTTTCAAGATTTTTAGTTTCTTTGCGCTGGGTACGTAATTCCTCCTTTAGCTCTGAGAAATTTGATGGACTGAAGCCTTCTTCTCTCATCTCGTCAAAGTCATTCTCCGTCCAGCTTTGATCCGTTGCTGGCGATGAGCTGCGCTCCTTTGCCGGGAGAGATGCGCTCTTATTTTTTGAATTTCCAGCTTTTCTGCCCTGCTTTTTCCCCATCTTTGTGGTTTTATCTGCCTCTGGTCTTTGATGATGGTGATGTACTGATGGGGTTTTGGTGTAGGTGTCCTTCCTGTTTGATAGTTTTCCTTCTAACAGTCGGGACCCTCAGCTGTAGGTCTGTTGGAGATTGCTTGAGGTCCACTCCAGACCCTGTTTGCCTGGGTATCAGCAGCAGAGGCTGCAGAAGATAGAATATTTCTGAACAGCGAGTGTACCTGTCTGATTCTTGCTTTGGAAGCTTCCTCTCAGGGGTGTACTCCTCCCTGTGAGTTGTGGGGTGTCAGACTGCCCCTAGTGGGGGATGTCTCCCAGTTAGGCTACTCAGGGGTCAGGGACCCACTTGAGCAGGGAGTCTGTCCCTTCTCAGATCTCAACCTCCGTGTTAGGAGATCCACTGCTCTCTTCAAAGCTGTCAGACAGAGTCGTTTGCGTCTGCAGAGGTGTCTGCTGAGTTTGTTTAGTTTACTGTGCCCTGTCCCCAGAGGTGGAGTCTACAGAGACAGGCAGGTTTCCTTGAGCTGCTGTGAGCTCCACCCAGTTCGAGCTTCCCAGCAGCTTTGTTTACCTACTAAAGCCTCAGCAATGGCGGGCGCCCCTCCCCCAGCCTCGCTGCTGCCTTGCCGGTAGATCACAGACTGCTGTGCTAGCAATGAGGGAGGCTCCGTGGGTGTGGGACCCTCCCGGCCAGGTGTGGGATATGATCTCCTGGTGTGCCTGTTTGCTTAAAGCGCAGTATTGGGGTGGGAGTTACCCGATTTTCCAGGTGTTGTGTGTCTCAGTTCCCCTGGCTAGGAAAAGGGACTCCCTTCCCCCTTGTGCTTCCCAGGTGAGGCAATGCCTCGCCCTGCTTCAGCTCTCGCTGGTCGGGCTGCAGCAGCTGACCAGCACCGATTGTCCGGCACTCCCCAGTGAGATGAACCCAGTACCTCAGTTGAAAATGCAGAAATCACCGGTCTTCTGTGTCGCTCGCGCTGGGAGTTGGAGACTGGAGCTGCTCCTATTCGGCCATCTTGCTCCGCCCTGTTGGACTAGGCTTTTTTTAAAGCCTAATGGACATTTCCAAAATTACAACAGGAAATGAATTAAAGAGACATATTCTCTGAGGGTGAAAATGAGGAATAATTTTTCCTCTACCTGTAAAGCAGCTGCTATCATCATTTGCTGACTTGCAAATCATTACTGAATGCTTGAGCAAATCTTTTTACTTGTTGACATTGTGCAAAGTCAGCTCTGGAACTGCCTATAATTGTTGGAGACGTGATTTGCTTTTTAAAATTTCAACGTAGAAAAGGATACGATTAGTAGTATAAATTACACAACATATTTTATGGTAATTTAAAAATGTATGTTGTAATTTAAATTCTTATGCAAAACAGAAACAAAAAAATTCTATTTTATATGGTATATGTGATATTGAACAATATAAGTTCTGTAACTCCATTTTTTTTCCTGATACGTTTTGACCAGGAAGTTCAGAACCACACAGAACATACATCTGGGAACTTGAAATCAGCGTGTGATACCTGCAGCACCATAACTTTCATCAAGATACACCTGGAAAGAGAAATCGCTAACCCGATGAGCATTTCCTAGGTGCTAGCTTGGTGACTCCCAAACTGGCCATGCATTTTAGAATTAACAGAGATCTCTGAAAACTTGCCAAGCTCAGAACAAAACCCACACCAATTATATCACAATGTTTTGAAGTGAAACCCAACTTCAGTGTTTTTTGAAGCTCCCCAGCATATTCCAAGGTACAAACAAATGTGAGAACCGCTGCGCTGAACTCTGTGTTAAGAACTCTTCATGAATGATTTCATGGGAATTTTCACAACCAGCCTACGAGGCACACATCCTTTTCTGAACTATAGTCCATAATGCTACAATGAACAAAGTACTTGGAAACAAAATTACTTTTGGCAAATTCAATTGGGTGAAAACATAAGACGAACGAAGAGGGAAGTGATTTTAGGGAAAAAAAAAAAAAAAAAAAAGGAAAGACAGCACATCACTCTGCCTCCCATCCGGACCAACTGTAGGAAATTTGAAATTCCCAGTAATCTGTTGGGAACAGGGATTTAAGGTTATCTCTCTCTTATGTCTCCAAGATCTAGGTTATGGCAATATTCAAAAAGACACAGATCTATAAGAAGTCCAGCCTCGGATGCCAGCACTTTGGGAGGTCGAGGCAGGCAGATCACGAGGTCAGGAGATGGAGACCATCGTGGCTAACATGGTGAAACCCCGTCTCTACCAAAACACCAAAAATACAAAAAATTAGCCGGGTGTGATGGCGGGCACCTGGAGCCCCAGCTACTCGCCAGGCTGAGTCAGGAGAATCACTTGAACCCGGGAGGCAGAGGTTGCCATGAGCCAAGATCACGCCACTGCACTCCAGCCTGGGCGACAGAGCGAGACTCCATCTCAAAAACAAAAACAAAAAAGAATTCCAGCCTCATCCAAAGGGGAATTGTGTGGCAGCAGTCCATCAAAGCACGTTGAGAAGAAAATCCTCTCCTGGTTCGTATCAAAAGCCTGGATGTATAAACAGTATTCCTAGACAACAATCTGAAAGATACGTAGACTTCCATGCTAGCAATCTAGATTTTTCTCTAAATGAGAGCTGACCCACTTGAACCCTGTTTTTGACCCAGGGAGATTATTGTCACCAGATTGTATCTTAACATGGGATTTTCAGTTTGCACTGACAGATATTATATTACATATTGTAGTATGCTTGGTAACCTAATATAGGACTCAATGTATATCTCAGGGACAATACACAGCAGTGATTTCTCCCCAGTTTGATGATCATAAAACGCTGTTTTCTCTTAGGAAATAATATGTTTTTACCTTATTGACAATATAATTTCTGTAATTCCATTTTTTTCCATTTATATACATATATATATGGAAATAGTTATGAACTAGTTATCAGGCTTTAAAATCAAGAAAAATTTTACACACACACATATACCTAAACATTGTTTGTTTTTTCAAATGCATTTCCATAAACATATATATGTGTATGTGTGTGTGTGTATATATATGTATGTGTGTGTATATGTGTGTGTGTGTGTGTGTGTGTATATATATATATATATATATATATTTTTTTTTTTTTCCTGAGATAGAGTCTCGCTCTGTCACCTCAAGCTGGAGTGCAGTGGCACAGTCTCAGCTCACTGTGACCTCTGTTCCCTGGGTTCAAGGGATTCTCCTGTCCTAGCCTCGGGAGTAGCTGGGATACAGGCGCGCACCAGCACACCCAGCTAGCTTTTTGTATTTTTAGCAGAGACAAGGTTTCACCATGTTGGCCAGGCTGGTTTCAAACTCCTGACCTCCTTTGATCTGCCTGCCTTGGCCTCCCAAAGTGCTAGGATTACAGGTGTCAGTCACCGCGCCCAGCCCTCCCTATATATATTGACCAGGAAGTTCAGGACCATATGTGTTACATTTTTTAGAAACCAATAAATCTAAACATGCAAAATGTTACATACTAATATTCCCTGTGACTTAATATTACTATCTTTAGTTATCGTTACCACTCCAATTTTTTATTTTTAACTTGTTAGATGTATTTTACAAGTTGCTTTGTTGGTTATAAATATATTTAAGGTATTTATTCCTATGACCCTTACAACATGTCTATCTCTAACTGTGAAGTTTCTGACAACAACACATAAAGGCAAACACAGTTTCACTTACAACAATGCCACTTTCACATTACCAAGAATATTTGCGGCATTCAATAAAGAGCATAGCATAGATACAGAGTGCAAAAATATGACAAAGCAAGAGGAAAAACTTACACCATCCCACACCAGTGTTAATCTTAAGCTAAATGTTAATCCTACTCGAAAATTCATGAATTACAGAACATGTATACTGCTTCTACTCTGAATGCTAAGAACCAAAAAAAGTGTAGATAGGCCAAGTTCAGCACTTAACCTACCATATGTAGTGGCTTAAGTTCTAGAAAAAGATTTGCTTTAAAATTTGAGTGACATATATTGTTGAATTTAAATTTCAGATGATCTAAAGTTTTGCTGCAATTTCACTTTCTTTGTGAGAGATGCACTTCAAACAATAGCATATGGAGAATACTTGAGTCTACAAACACCAATGTCTCTTCCCACAAAGAAGTTTACTTCTTTCTGTTGTTCTGGTAACTCCTTTTCATGGAAAATATTTATTCACCAAAAGATACAGTTTCCCTGACAGACTGGGATACAGAAACATAGGAAAGAGTGTTCTGTTAGACTGAACTCATTGAGAGAAGGCACTATGTCTTCTTCACAGTGAAGCCTCCACCCATCCCTCCCCACAGATCTCTTTCTGGCTGGGAACTCTCCCTTGCCAGTGGCTGCCACCGGCACTGAGATCAGGGCTTGGTACATGAGACTATCCATGTACCCAGCACTAAATAGATATTTAATATTTACTTAATATGCTGAAAAGCACTTACTTTATCACCAATTCTAAAATGTGGTCCTTTATCATTTTATATAACTACATTACTTTTTTCATTCATATCATCTAATATTTTCTTATATTTTAACACAGACAGTTTATTATGTGCCAGGCTTCGTATAAGGTATTTTACAGGTCAACCATTTTAATCCTAATAACATCATCAATTACATTTAGAACAGAGGAAAGTAAAGACTTAAAAATATGCAAAATCTTGCCTGAGACTGTACCACAAGAACACCAAAGTAAAGCCCAAAATTTTGAGTCAAGGTCAATCCCAAGACTCAAACCTCTCTCCCCATGTATTTTTTCTTGTCTCACACCTTTTAGGGATGAAACCTTCTATATTTTAAAACCAAAAATCTCCCTAGGATTTTAAGGCACATATTTTTCTAAAAATATTCAGCATATCATGAACTAGTTATCAGGCTTTAAGAAAAATATTTCACACATACATACACACATATATATATACACATATATCTAAATATTGTTTATTTTTTTCAAATGCATAAATTTGCTTCCTTTTCTTAACAATGTGGGGATGATGTCATGCTATCATCTTTTTTCCTCTGTTGATCTCATATTTATAGCTCTGAAGTTTCTTTTCCTGTTATTCTTAGATGAGTCCTCTCATGTTCTCATATACCACCGCAATTCTACTCCATTCCTTTGCATTTTTACATTAGTTTCAAAAGATTATTTTATATTCGTTTGTTCAAAAATTGTGTCTGATGGCTGGCCACGGTGGCTCACACCTGTGATCCCAGCATTTTGGGAGGCCAAGGTGGGTAGATCACCTGAGGTCAGGAGTTCAAGAACAGTCTGGCCAACATGGAGAAACCCCATCTCTACTAAAAATACAAAAAATTAGATGGGCGTGGTGGTGTGCCTCTGTAACCCCAGCTACTAGGGAGATGGAGGCAAAAGAATCACTTGAACCTGGGAGGCAGAGGTTGCAGTGAGCCGAGATCATGCCAGTGCACTCCAACCTGGGAGACTGAGTGAGATGCTGTCTCAAAAAAAATAAATAAAATTGTGTCTGCTTGCATTTGGTGTATTTCACCTTAAATCTCTGTCAGAGTGACTTTTGCTTAATCTTGTAGACCAGCTTTCATCGTCATTCCACCTGAGTTAGGTTTTGCCAGCTGCATCCCAACTTCCAGTAGGCCTGAAGCCTATCTTCAAATCTGTTTCCTTTGCATTCTATGCTATTAAATACATTTCTTTAATAAAGTAAAGTTTGGTGGGGCATCTGCTATTTCTTTAACACTAAAGAAGACCAATAAATTGATGACCCATTTCCTGCCATCAGAGTTTACAATTTTCTTTTTTTTTTTTTTTTTTTTTGAGATGGGCTCTCAGTCTGTCACCCAGGCTGGAGAGCAGTGGCACGATCTCAGCTACAACCTCTGCCTCCCAGGCTCAAGAAATCCTCCCATATTAGCCTCCTGAGTAGTTGGGACTACAGGAATGTGCCACCACGCCCAACTAATGTTTGTATTTTTGATAGAGACGGAGTTTTGCCATGTTGCCCAGGCTGGTCTCAAACTCCTGAGCTCAAGTGATTCACCTGCCTCAGCCTCCCAAAGGGCTAGGATTATAGGTGTGAGCCACCACACTCGGCCAAGTTTACTATTCTCTTACAGAGGCAAGGCGTAAATGAAAAACAATGGAAAATATTTAAAAATTATGAATACACTAAAAGGCATTAACTTGAATATTATCAAGCATATCATCTCAGATAAGATCAAAAACAAATTTTAATGATTCTTAATTCTTGTCATTAAAAAGTTAAACGTGTATGACTGTAGCACTCACAAATGTCATCCCAACAGGCAGATGTTTTCAGAATTGCTAAATTTCATTTTCAATGTATTTATATTAAACTATCTGCATCTATAATTCAAAAACCAGGATCCAGGAAATTTGTAGCCATTAAAAATTAAAGAATCTACAAGGATGGGAAGTAATGTAGGAGGCTTACATAATCACTTTTGGAAATTTTAATGGATATGCCTTTTTATGTCCTTTCTGCTACAGTTGTTCAGCGTTGCTTTTTAATGTAAACTGCTACCTTATTTTCTCCCCTGAGAAAACTTTACTTGATGTAAATGAAGCAACCTTGGCCATAAACTGCTTTTTAGAAAATGTTTTCCAACTGCACTTGAATCAAAGGCACTGTTATTAGTATCAGCCTATGAATTCAAAGCTGTGCCTTTTAAATCAACCAACATTCTACACTAAAGAAATTCTTCATTTATTTTTTCCTAAATATGTTAGACTGGTTATTAGGATATGAATAGATAGTGATAGCTTTGGGCAGGTGATGACAAGTAATCCTTAAAATGAAACAACTGATTGAAAAGGCAGCTTTATGCTTTCCCTTTAGGGCATAGTAAATTTCATAAATCTAGTTTCCATTTATGTGTTTTGTATTTTTTCTCACTTTGTTAAATGCTAAAATAACATATTTGTACAAGCTTTTTAAATTTTAGGAATCATGCTTAAAATAATTACCTTCATGACAAACTTAGGAAATAGGTAAACACTCATTTACCAATGCAGATGCCAAAATTTACAAAATCAAAGTGATGGAGATCATATTAGTGCAAAGAGATGAGGGCTTGTGCTTTCTGGTGGCAAGGCATGGCCATCTAGTAGAATTCTTACCTGTGGTCTATGGTGGATATAAGGAAGGAAACTATCACTGGCTTAAAATGAAATGTTCTGGCCTGACTGTGCTCTTTCCCTGATCCTAAGGATGGAAACTGAGCCAGATTTGATCATGAAGAACAGAAACAGTCCAGAGGAAGGCAAAGTAACAAGAAGGAACCTACTCATTAATCAGAGAGCTGGGATACCCAAGTATTGATTTGACATCAGAAATAACCTCCCACATTTTGAGGGTTTAATTTTTTATTACATTTTTACATTTGTCTTTATTGATATAGAAATATCTATCTATCTGTGTTAGTCTGTTTTCACGCCGCTGATAAAGACATAACCGAGACTGGGCAATTTACAAAAGAAAGAGGTTTAATTGAACTTGTGGTTCCATGTGACCGAGGAAGTCTCACAATCATGGTGGAAGGCACAGATGAGCAAGTCACATCTTATGTGAATGGCAGCAGGCAAAGAGAGAGAATGAGGAAGATGCAGAAGTGGAAACCCCTGATAAAACCATCAGATCTCATGCGACTTATGTCTCATGAGACGTATATTCTCATGAGACCATGAGAACAGTATGGGAGAAACTGCCCCTGTGATTCAATCATCTCCCACTGGGTCCCTCCCACATACAACACGTGAGGATTATAGGAGCACAATTCAAGATGAGATTTGGGTGGGGACACAGAGCGAAACCATATCACTATCTATTAATGATCTGTCTATCTATCTATGTACTTTTATCTATCCATGCATACATGCGCTGTCCATTCCCATCTTTAGTCTATCTTCCTTCTCAATTCTACCACCTACTCCCCACCACACCTCATTACTGGACATCCAGATGCTGCAATAGCATTCCCTTTGCTCATAAACTTGCCTTGACACAATTCACCAATAATCAGACAGCTCTACTAAATCTAAATTAAATATGGCTTGTGTAAAAATTGCTTCCCTTGCTTAGAAATCTCCCACCAACTCGTATTTGCTCTGGAATAGAGCACATTCCCTTAGCCTTTCACTGAAAGCCCTTCTAATGTGAAACCCTTTCATCCTTGTTGAAATTTCCCCTCAACCACTCAGTTCAAATCCCATCTCTTCTAACAAATCTTGCCCAATTAACTCACCTTTAAAGTAAATCAGATACCTAATAGTTCACATACCTTATTATAATCAGAATATATTTCATAACTGAATACTTTGTCTTTCCACCTGTGTTAAGATGCTACCTAAACACAGTACAATTTAGATTTGCTTTCAGTCCTGTGACTCACTGAGTGAAGAATCAGCTGGTAAAATTTTCATGCCTACTGAAATAAACTGAGTTAATTCTTCAAGTTGCCTGTGAGAAAAATCAAAGGGAAACCTGGCTTCATTTCACAATAAGAATAATCCTCAGCATCAAGTTTCTTTAACCATTTAAACAATTTATTAAAAACTAAGATTAGAAATATATTCCTCCATATTCTCTTCCATCCCAACTTAAGTCAAAGTGGCTTTTTGTTCACATGGTCCATATCACACGATAGTGTCAACTCACCACAGGCAATATACATAATTCTACGAACAGGATGTGTATACGTATACACAGGAGAAACAAGCATGACAATTAATAGCTATGCTTCTAGCCCCAAAGAACGAGACCCACCAAATATTTTAATCATAGTGCATATTCTACTTAAAAATATAACAGTCAGATAAAGTATATTCTCTACTCAAACATCATTTCGAAAGGGAATGACATTAGGCTGGACGCGGTGGCTCACACCTGCAATCCCAGCACTTTGGGAGGCTGAGGTAGTCAGATCACTGGAGGTCAGGAGTTCAAGTCAAGCCTGGCCGACATGGTGAAACCCCATCTCTACCAAAAATACAAAAATTAGTCGGGCATGGTGGCACATGCCTGTAATACTAGCTCCTCAGGAGGCTGAGGTGGGAGGATCGCTTGAACCCAGGAGGCAGAGTTTGCAGTGAGCCGGGATCACGCCACCGCATTCCTGCACTCCAGAATAGACAACAGAGCAAGACTCTCTCTCAAAAAAAAAAAAAAAAAAAAAAAAAGGAAATGACATTATATGAAAATACAATTAAGACTGAAATGGATCGTTTTTAGCTGGACACTAGGGCTGCTGGTTATTGTCTCAAGTGACTGAATGCAAATACCACCAATACGTGATGTACTGCCAAGTCCGTGGAGCTCAAAGACAGGCCAAGCCAGATTTCAACACTTGCTTTAAGATTTGTTGGTTGTGTGCTATAAGCAAATTATTTAACTTCACTGAACCTCAGTCTCACCATACAGAAAAATCAGATAACACCTTTCTCAAAAGATTGTAATGAGAGTTAGTAGAATTTGTTAAAATTATCAGTTTAATACATACACATTAATAGATATTTCTTCATTCTTTCTTGGAGACACTTAGATAATAAAACTATACCAATGGGCTTTGGAGTCAACTCTACTACATTTCACAGTGTGAAGAGTTTTGACTCCTCCCATGTGATATGCTATCTGGCAAATTATTCACCACCTTCTACCTCCACTCTCCTCATCTATACAATAGGCACAGTACTTCCTACTGTATTTAACTTCTAAGGCTATTGTAAATGAACTAAACTGATCTAGGCAAAGTGTTAAGTACAGTTATTCTTACATTGTAAGTGGTCAAATATATCAGCTTTTCCATTGCCACAAAGAAAACTAAATCATAGCACTTGTTATATCTTTATTTTGAAAATTCAAGATATAATTCGGGGGAGGGTGATGATAATGAATACAACAGAAAAATTCACTTATTTGGCCCGTCCTATCACTAAAAGCAGCAACTGCTACTGATCCTTCAAACTTTTATTAGTAATTACTACATGCCAGTTTGCTATATGGCATATACTTGGTTAAAAAGCAGAGATTCCGGACACAGAGGAAGTAGTTGGAATCCCAGTTTAGCTATTAGCTATTTGGCCTGGAATAAGTCACTGAATCCTATGGGTTTGCTTTCCTCATCTATAAAAGCTGATAATACAAATACCTCACTGGGTTGTTCTGGGGATTTAATGAGTTAATACATGTTAATAAGATACTGAGAACATTGTAAGTATTATGTACCTGCCGGTGCTAATTTCATTGTATTTGGTGCTGCCGCTCTGCTTTGTTTGTTTGTTTGTTTGTTCTGTTTGGAGACAAGGTTTCACTCTCTTGCCCAGGCTGGAGTACAGTGGTGCAATCATAGCTCACTACAGCCTGCAACTTCAGGTTGAACTCCTAGACTTAAGGGATCCTCCTGACTGAGCCCACCAAGTGGCTACGGCAATTGGCACACACCACCACATCTAGCTAATGTATTTTTATTTTTATGGTTTTTTTTTTTCTTTTTGAGACAAAGTCTCATTCCATCACCCAGGCTGAAGCACAGTGGTGCGATCTTGGCTCACTGCAAACTGTACCGCCTTAGCTCAAGTGGTCTTCCCATCTCAGCCTCCAGAGTAGTATTTCTTAATTTTTATAAAAATAGGGTCTTGCTACATTGCCCGGGCTGGTCTCAAACTCCCAGCTTCAAATACTCCTCCTACCTTGGTCTCTCAAGGTGCTAGGATTACAGACGCGAGCCACCGTGCCCAGCCATGTCACTAATTATTAAATATCCACAACATTCTTTTGAGGTGAATACTCACAACCATTTTTACAGATGATGAAGTTGAGGCTAAGGAGGCTCAGTGGCTTTCCTACAACTAGACAAGTAGCAAAGGAAAGTACTGGGCCCTAGTTTCCTATTGCCTGAGCTCCTCCATATTTTACTATATCATAATAAAGTCCAAATGCATTCTATATCTATTATATCTTTTGAGTACCTTTATATATTCAACTATATACAATTATGTTTTATTGTAAATGTACCACAAACTCTTATTATCTCAGGTTGTTTCAACCAATACTCTCTTTTAATTTAGACTTATACCTAATCAGTACTTTACATTTATAAAGACGTACTAAAGTGGAGTGAAATTGAATATTTAGCTGAATGGCAATGATTCATAAAAATTAACTTGAAAAACATCTTTTCTCTTTTTATTATAGAAAATTCAACCACACACATAAATATAGAGAGTGCTGTAGTATAATGGACCCACATGTACAATTATCAACCCAGAGCCACTATTGTTTCATCTATACTCTCCAATCCTCTCAAATTATTTTGAAGTAAATTGCAGACAGCATAGCATTTCATCTGCAATCATTTCAGTATGAAATAGCGGCAATTTGATGAAACATAACTGAAACTCCGTTATTATACATAGAACAATAAAAACTGCAGCATATCAACAAATGACAAGTCAGTATCTATATTTCCCTGATTGTCTCATGATGTTTTAAAGTACTTGTTTTAGACCAAATAAAAATTCATTTTCAGAGATTATTTTTAAGTCTCTTAAATCTCCTTTAAGCTATAGATTTTTTCCTATTTCTTATCTGATATTGTTTTATAACAAAATAGGCTTCTTTTCTTCTATAAAGTGTGCTACAGTCTGGATTTTGTTGCTGCAACCACGCAGTATCATTTAACAGGTTTTTCTGACCATTGTATATCTTGTAACTTTGGTCATTCGATTCAAATGCTTGGTTATATTCAGACATGATTTTTTGGCAATACATATCTTTTGAATAATATTATAAACTTGACCGAGGTTTCTAATTTATCTAATGCTCTTCCCAGGCACTTTAAATCATTGAGCTACAATTAAATTACGTTGGCAGGGTATATTTATATTTTTAGCTTTTCATGTAGTGTAGTTTAGCATTTTGTGTTTTGGGATGTTTTCAATAGCATTTTTTGTTGTTGTTGACACAGAGACTTTAATATTCTAGAGTAGTTGTGCCATCTTCATAATTTTATTTGTGGATTTTTCTGGGCACAGTATCTGTAGATTCCAACAACAATAATCTCTTCTTTTTTTCTTTAAAAAGATCAGGATTCTTTATTAAACTGACGGTACCCTGATTTCTTCAGTGCCAAACTCTGTTTATTTGAAGACAAGCCAATACCCGATGGTCAAATACGAAAGAATGAGATAAATATTCTTGAAGGATTTGGAGTTTGAAAGGAATACATTTGGATGCTTACTGTTTTCTCCCTTCTCACTTACTAGATGAGCAAATTTTACTGAAATTAAAAGAAAACTACATCAAGGTGCTTTTTTTTCTTCTATATTCTCCCTTAGAATGGAGAGAATAAAGCATTCAAAATTACAAAATTTCACTGAAGCTGTCGACAGCATTGGTATCCTCTCATGCCCCATTTTATACATGAGAAGACATATTTTCATGCTTTCCCTGATGAAGGCAGAAAGAAAGGCATTGCTCTGTTTCCTACACTCAAATAACACACATGAAGTCACTTTATTCCAGGCAACTTTCCACTAAGAGGCAGAGCAAATGAGACTAAAAATTTATGAGAAAACCAGGGGCTAAAACGCCCAGAGATTCAGAGTCTGACCTCAATGCCTTGAATTACAATTCAAAGTAAACAGAAAGCAGTTCAGAATGCAGGATGTGTGCTTAATATATTCCATTCAGTTCACTGCCAGAAATGAATTGTTGCATTGTGTGCAAGTCAAAGCGTCCAGGAGTAATTCAAGGATGGGCTCAAGTAGAGGGCATCACAGTAGTCCATTTAGGACATCAGAAAAACAACACAGGCTATATCTGCAAGGCCAGGTAGCCAAAGAACATTCTGTGAAACACCAACGAATGTCTGGACTTACTCACTGAATATTTAGTTATTTTAGGACAAGGATTTTTAGAAACAATAAAGCTTTGAGTCAAATGGCAAATGCCTTGTTTTCAAAGGAAATGAATGTAGCAGAAAACAGATGAAAACTTTCAGATGCTTTGGTCTTTGGTGTGGACTCCAGTTACCATGAAATTCTGAAATAACTAGAGATGGGGTTATTGAATTAGTAACCACTCATTAAATAAGAGCAATATATACAGGTATGGAACACTTTTAACTTTGATAGTATGCATTACAGTAAATATATGAACAATATACACAGGTATGGAACATTTTTAAGTTTGATATTATGTACTACAGTAAATTACGGTAAATATATGAGCAATACATACAGGTACGGGGGAACAGTTTTAAGTTTGATATTATGCATTACAGTAAATTACGGTAAATATATGAGCAATATAGACAGGTACAGAACAATTTTAAGTTTGATATTACACATTATAGAAAAGTATTAATACAGCAAACTGGTAATTTTCACTAAGGTTCTTACAGTAAATTGTAGAAAAGGTAATTTACTTACGTGCACACAAAATATCTCCAAAAACGTAACTTTTAAATGGAAGGCAATGTGACTGATACATGAGGCATTTTCACCATTGACTGGTACAATAAAATAGCTTTGAGATTTTTGGTTATCACATTTCAAATCCCCAGCAGTAATTGAACAAATTAGAAGGGATTTGCTCTTGGTAAAGTATTTGATCTTAGGTAAATTATAATTTCCTTTTGAATAGGTAGAAATCTAACATAGTATTTTACTGTTAAATTTTATATATATGCAAATCACACAGTTAGACTAAGTGTTATAATATTCAATCTTTTTAAATTTTATACAACACTTTTAAGAGACTTCTAGGCTGAGACCTAATTAGAGAAAATTTCTAAATGCAAGATTATCTCTCCTGACCTGGCTCTTCTCCATGTAAAACCGAGCTGGAGAAGCCTAAGGCAAACTTCTGGGACCTGTCAATTTAATAATAAAAGTTTGTTATCTATTTGAGTTTTCCATAAATTGCCACTGTATATTTTTATGTGGGATAATGGATGAAAATTCCGTTATAAATACTCAGTAAAGATTTAATATAAAATGTTCTTAAAATATAATTGTGGAAAAAATTAAAGGAAAATAAAAACAGCCAATTTATATTTTTTAATTGAGACTCATTATAAAATAATTTCCCTAAAATGAATTTAAAATATTTTTAAATTAACTATTACACGTCTGAAGGTCAAATTTAAGTATTTTGTTCTGCATAAAGACAGTATAGTAAAGAAGAAAAATTATTTAAAAAGACTATAATTAGAAAACTGTTTACCACAGTGATTCTGTGATTTGTGAAGTTATCTTTTTGCATATTTAAGTATTACAAAATAGCACCAAAAAGTACATTATAGATAAGAATAAAATATACTGTATAAAAGTAGAGACACTGAGGCACTACATCAAAACACTAAAAATTTCCAACAAAACTTATTCAGGAGAGGAAATATTCAAAACGGAAATGAAAGCATTTCAAATATCGAAACAACTTTTGTACAGAAAGGAAAATAATAGGTCTTCTTCTATATAAATCCTGTTTACGTGTGTGATGCATTTTATAGTATCAGATTTTCAACTTTTGTGCCAATCATCTTTCTGCTATGAAATATTGTACTCACTGTATTAAGCAAATACTGTAATAGTTGTTGAATATTTTACCCAAATCTGCACAGAAATTCCACTAGTAACTTCTTTTATTGGTACACTTTCAACTTCCACTTACATACCCAGTCATTCTTCTCCAAAAAATATTAGTAAAAATATTCCAAGAATCTTTTGGGAAAATATCCTTTGATCTTGGGTATCTTTACTGAAAGAAACTTACCTGCATTATTAATGATCACAATGTAATTAAATCAAAACCATTTACACTTTTAATTTGAAGTTGTATCGCTTCATAATTAACCCAAATGGAAGATAAGGTAATTAATTTTTCAGGAAACAATTTTATTGCATAAAGTTAAATATCAATTAATATGTGTATTAAATTGCCAGCAGTGTTTTGAAAAATTAATTTGCTCTCAAACTTTCAGAGCAGCAAAAATTTTGTTGATGTCGTCTCAATGTCAAGTAATTCACAAGTAAAACACAGAGTGAATTTAATTACAATAATCACTATGAATATAATTATGATTCTATTTAACATTTCTTATTTGAGCCTACCATCCTCATCTTTAAGGTATAACCAGATAGGCCCTGGAATGCACAATATGTTTTCCAGGTGTGAAACAGTGATTTAAAATATACTGTTTCAGAGCATATTTAGGGGATACATCTCATTCTTTAGAAAAATACAGGATCTGTGATACCCAAACAGTATAATATTCACTTAGTAATATTAACAAAAATCAATCATATCCAATATAAAGGTATACAAATACTCCATCTTCTAAAAAAGCTCAGTGCAAAGGACAGACATGCTAAGAAAGTCAACCACATTCCCCATCATATAAGATACACTATACTTTTTTTTTTAAGATACATTATACTTTCTAAAGTCAATGGAGATTACATAAAACGAACTTCAACATCTCTTCCTTAGTGTTTCTATGGAAACTTGTATTTGCTAATGCTGTCTTGACAAGCTTCTTTTCTCTATATTATAAAATTCATTACTGGCCTAAATATGGATTGAGAATAATATTTTCCTACCCTTTACTATCAGGTAGAAATGATCATATTTCAAATCGTCTTTTCATTTATATGCAGCTGATGAAGTTATGCCTTTTACTTAACATTTTCAATGCAGTACAATATATACACACACAAAAAAAACTGTTACTCTAATAGTTGGCCAAAGAATTCCTAAAAAAGTTATTATATATATTTTTTCAATACATCTTAATAGAAATGTTTCCCTGTGAAAATACTGCATTCTGGGATAAGGAAGGAAGCTATAACTATGCAATTTTTAATAAGATATGTACAAGAAAAATACCATTGAAATATTAAGAGAGAAAATTGCTACCCTCATTTATTTCTGGATATTCAAAGTTGCCCCACTGGCCCTCTACCAAATGAATCAATAACATTGGTGGAGAGGTGGGCATTGATTACAAAGGCTAGAAAATTAGTAATTGCTCAACTTGGAGGTTCCAAAAACAATTTTGTATTTCATAGGCTCTTAAAAATGGAAAGCTGTTTCATGGGACTCTAAGAGTGTAGATTTCTCTTAAGAATCCAGGGAACAAAGTTTGCACTGTGAACAGGAGATGGGAGAATAAAACCTCCCAGGACAGTAGAAACCCCAGGTAAGTTTGTGGGATTCCCAGAGCAGAAGGGTTTGTGGTTTACTTTTGAGTGGTAACCTGAAATACACAAAATTGTTAGGGAACACATATTCAAAATGGTGTTTGAGAGGTATGTCAGTAGTAATGGAGAAAATTACACAGGAGGATGATCGCAAGGGTGTCCATATCACTGTTCTGTCCTCCCCAACAACGTACAAGATAAATAATTCCTTAGCCAAGTGTGGTGGTGTAGACCTATAGTCCTAGCTACTCAGCAAGCTGAGGTGGGAGCATTGCTTGAGCCTAGGAGGTCAAGGCTGCAGTGAGCTACGATCACACCACTGCACTCCAGCCTGTGTGATAAACCAAGACTGGGTCTCTAAATACTAATAGTAAAAAAATAAAGATAAGAGATTTATATGCCCTGAGAGGTCATCAAGGTGGGTAAGCAACGTGCTCAGAGCAGAACAGGCTTCCAGGATTCTCTCCTTTAAGGGAGGCTGAATCGTATGAAAATCATAAAATGACTAAGGAAAACCCTAAACGAATCATATGTCAGTACAGAAATAACCTAGTCACCCTCACTTGTCAAGGTTAGCTTTTCTGTCATGAGCAGAAATGAGTGTTCTTTAGTTAAGCAGAAAGAGAGAGAGATTGAAAATCAGAGAAATAAGAGTTTTGTCTTTTTCATACCCTGTTTTTGTTACTAAACCATCCATATCCACTACAGACATAAGTAGGAACCTGGAATTCTGGATGAACAACTGAAGTGAAGGGAGGACGAGGCTGTGTGGTACAGAGACGAGTGAACTGTCCTGGGTTAGGAGCTCTTCCTTCTACGTGTAGGGATGGCTGGTCGAAAGTTCCAGGAGGTAGGCATGACTTAGGCACTATTTATAAAACAGCTGCCTATATTTTAATCGTAAGCTCTTTCCTTTGTTATTTGCTGATGACCAACGCCTGCCCCTCTCAGTGCTAACCCAAAGTCATGGTCAAACGTTGCCCTGCACACAGCCTGGTCTTTTGTTACTTTATAAAGTGAAGAAATTGAAGCAGTGGCAATTAGCGCAACATGCTGCCAAAATGAAAGCCTCGTGCTTAGAGTAGAAAATCAAAAATATAAACCCCCAATTTAGTGCAATTTAGAGTAAGAGGCAACCTAAAAAAGAAAACAGCCTGCATATCCCACATCCCTTTTCAAAAGTCCCTTGAGGCCAGGGTCCCTAATCCCCGGGTATCAGGTCCCTGGCCTGTTAGGAACCAGGCCACACAGGAGCTGAGTGGCAGGCAAGCCAGCCAAGCTGCATCTGCACTTTCAGCCGCTCCCCATCGCTGAGATTACCGCCTGAGCTCCACCTCCTGTCCCATCAACCATGGCATTACATTCTTTTTTTTTTTATATTTAAGTTCTAGGGTACATGTGCACAACCTGCAAGTTTGTTACATATGTATAGATGCGCCATGTTGGTGTGCTGGGAGCGCAAACTCCACTCCCAGCTGAGCATGCAAGGGATCTAGGTCGCATGCTCCTTATGAGAATCCAATGCCTGATGATTTCTCACTGTCTCCATCTCCCCTACAGGAGACCATCTAGTTGCAGGAAATCAAGCTCATGGCTCCCACTGATTTTTACATTTTGGAGAGTTGTATAATTATTTCATCATATACTATAATGTAATAATAGAAATAAAGTGCACAATAAATGTAATGCACTTGAATCATCCTGTAACCATCCCAGGGCTAACCTGGTCCGTGGAAAAATTGTCTTCCATGACAGTTGTCCATCTATGGTGCCAAAAAGGTTGGGGACCACTGCCTTGAGGTACAGGGAGAGAAAGGAGGTGATGCAAATTTATTTAAATCTCAGAGGATCCAGTAACTCCCAACCCAATCCAGCAAATGATTTAGAGTTACCCAGGAGGGCAGAAAGTGGGTTAAATTCAAAAATAATTCTTTCTTCTAACATTGCTTACACATGATTGTTTGCATTGAAAAATGTGAAAGACTATTAAAAATACAGATCGCTAAAAGATTTTAATGAGTTTAAACCACTCATACCACTCCAAAACAAATATTTTTAACATTTTGGCAAGCATAAGGTTGTTATCTGTCATTTTTGTTTGTTTGTTTTACATCCTCTATGATTTTCAGACACTAACATTGTTAATTGCATTCTCATTCTGGGGAAGGTCTTATTCTCATTCTATTCAGAAACTAAACAGGCTAGATAGTAACAGGTACTTTGCTCATCAAAATATGAGACAAGGACAAGCAGCATCAGCACCACCAGGGAGCTTGTTAAAATGCAAAGTGTTAGGCTCACCTCTGACCTATTCAGGCAGAGTCTGCATTGTAACAAAATCTGCAAATGATGTGTATGAGCACTGGAGTTTGAGATGCCCTGGATAAAGACACTGCATATACCTAAATTCTAGGGCTTTGAGTATCTCATAAATATCTACCTTTGGCCCAGCTCAACCTTCATGTCATCTAGCCACGTGATGCTTTCCTTGAATATTATCAAAGCACTTATGTCCAGTATGTCCATAGCAAACTCACGAGTTTCTGCTCCCCACATCTAGCCATCGTTTACAACTCCTTATGGTAGTGCAAGAAAACTAGTGATACCCTGGAAATTGACCCCTCACCTAACTTCCTCATGCAATATACTCCCAAAGTTAGTGTTCCCCTCAATACTTACCTCTCTCCCCTCCTCCTCATTCAGTATACTTCCAAAATTAGTGTTCCCCTCAATACTTACCTCTCACCCATCCTCCTCACCCAATCTACTCCCAAATCTATTCCCAAAACTAGTGTTAATCTTGATGTTTACTTCCCACCCATTGTTCTCATCTAATCGACTCCCAAATCTATTCCCAAAACTAGTGTTATACTTCACATCTACTTCTCATCCAATCTACTCCCAAATATACTCTCAAAACCAGTGTCACCCTTGAATTTTACCTCTCACCCATCCTCCTCATCCAATCTACTCCCAAATCTACTCCCAAAACTAGTGTTCCCCTTGATATTTACCTCTCACCCACTGTCCTCATCTACTCCCAAAACTAGTGTTGCCACTGATATTTATCCCTCACCCATCCTCCTCATCCAATCTACTCCCAAATCTACTCCCAAAACCAATGTTACTCTTGATATTTACCCCTCACCCATCTTCCTCATCCAATCTACTCCCAAATCTATTCCCAAAGCTAGTGTTAATCTTGATGTTTACCTCTCACTCATGGCCCTCATGTAATCTCCTCAAACTATTGTTATCCTTGATATTTACCATTCATCCAATCTACTCCCAAATCTACTCCCAAAACCAATGTTACCCCCGCTATTTACCTCTTACCCATCCTCCTCATCTAATCTACTCGCAAAACCAGTGTTACCCTTGATATTTACCTCTCACTGATCCTCCCCATTCAATCTACTCCCAAAACTAATGTTACCCTTGATATTTACCTCTCACCCATCCTCCTCAATCTACTCCAAAAACTAGTGTTACCCTTGATATTTACCTTTCACCCATACTCCTCATCCAATCTACTCCCAAAACTAGTGTTACCCTTGATATTTATCTCTCACTCATCCTCCTCAAGCTACTCCAAAAACTAATGTTACCCTTGATATTTACCTCTCACCCACACTCCTCATCCAATCTACTCCCAAATCTACTCTCCAAACTAGTGTTAATCTTTATATTTACCTCTCATCCATCCTCTTCGTACTATAATCTTCTCCCAAATATTATAAAATAGCTTTTGGATCTACCTTCTTCTATCTCCTGTCTTCCTTCAGGTTACTGTGACAGCCCTTTAACTCACAAAGACTAATCTTTGCTCAGTATTCTTGTATGCCAGGTCTCTCCTACCACAAGTCCTTTGTAGGTATCTTATTACTGCTGTATAAAATATTCCCCTTTTTCTTCATTTATCTGCTCATATATTCAACAAATATTTATTAAGCATCTAGGATGTACCCAAAAGACACAGGCTATTCTAGGAATGGGGCTTAAGCAGCAAAATAAGAGATGAAAATCTCTGGCCCATATTATAGACAGAAATCATGGGGCTGATATTCTAGTACTCTCCAGACAGACCATAAATAAATAAATATATCATTTCAGATGATGATGAGCGCTATGAAGAAAAATAAAGGAGATGAAATAGGAAATTTTGGGGCTGAAAGGGATACATACTCATAATATGATAGAGAATGGTCAGCAGAGTGCTCACTACGATAGCACAATTTGAGCAAAGACCTCAAGTAGGCAAAGGAGAGAGCATTCTATGCAGCACAGTGAGCAAAAGTCCTGAGGAAGAGATTGTGGATGGCAAGTCTGAGAAAGGTCAAGCAGGCCAGTGTACCTGGGGCAGAGTGAATAGGCAGAAGAATAATAGGCACACGGTCAATGTTAACAGATGCAAGATAAGGTAGGGATTTATGGGCCTTTGTTGGGATTTTTGCTTTTTCTCCACAATTGGGGAAACCATCAGAGAACATTTTGAATAAAGCGTCATATGACTTTGCTTAGGTTTTAATGGTATGACTCTAGCTGCTGTGCTGGGACTAGACTGTTAAGAAGCAAGGTCAGAAGCAGAAAGACCATTTGGTAGGATCTGGCACCAATCCAGTTGAGAATACACCAGAGGCTTGGATGCGAGTCGTGGCTGTGGAGGTAATGAGAAGTGATTGGGTCCCGAGTATATTTTAAATGCAAAGCTCATAGGACTTACCTTTAGTTCATTCATTTTTGTCTTTATTTAAATAAATTCCTGATCAATTTTACTTCCTTAGAAAAGCATTCTCTGATCTCTCCACATTTAGTCTCATCATGGGCTGTTACAAAACCATGGGCATCTTCACATGTATCTCAATTACAGTGGCAATTTCACATTTACTTGTGTGATCGCTTTAAGATCCATGAGAGGGTTGGGCATGGTGGCTCACGCCTGTAATCCCAGCACTTTGGGAGGCAGAGGCAGGCAGATTGCCTGAGTTCAGGAGTTAGAAATCAGCCTGGACGACACACGGTGAAACCCTGTCTCTACTAAAATACAATTAGCTGGGTGTGGTGGTATGCACATGTAGTCCAAGCTACTGGGGAGGCTGAGGCAGGAGAATTGCTTGAACCCGGGAGGTGGAGGTTGCAGTGAGCCGAGATTGTGCCACTGTACTCCAGGCTAGGCAACAAGGGCAAAACTCTGTATCAAAAAAAAAAAAAGAAAAAAAGAAAGAAAGGTAACCATGAGGGATAGACTGCTCATGGTGTGGGGGTGTGTGTGTGTGTATGTGTGTGTGTGTATTCATTGCTACATTCACAGCACCTAGAATACTGCATAGTCTACTCATCTGACTCAATGAGCATTTGTTGAGTGAATGGATTTGTGTTCTATTTATAGCATAAATTCTGGGAAAAAAAATCCTTCATTTTTAGATAACTCCCAGCTTCATTCCTCAAATATTATACGCTTTTTTTCTTAAAATATTGGGTATATTGTATTGACCCTCCCCAAAATGCTCTCCAAAACTGTCTGCCAAGAAATTCCTAAACACCTATCATACCCATCTATTTACAAAATAATTTCTCCAGAAAGCTTCCCCTAGTATTACGTGTTGTTCATCTACTGGAGAAAACACCAAAGAAAAAGGCATGCTCCATTTGTTAGGACCATGAGAAATCTAACACCACTAGGACATACTGTTTAAAGTCCAGGGAAGTCTCTAGGAGAAATGCTTGTAGAAGTCAGTAAGGGGAGTGTCATCCGAGGCCTTGGGGCCATGGTGAGGCATTTGGACAGGGAGACACTGAAGTATATTTATCAGAGAATGATTTGGTTTTATTTCTGTTTTGGAAAGCTCACTCTGGCAGTTT
The DNA here is from genome assembly GCF_043159975.1 of Macaca nemestrina. Taxonomy (NCBI): domain Eukaryota; kingdom Metazoa; phylum Chordata; class Mammalia; order Primates; family Cercopithecidae; genus Macaca; species Macaca nemestrina. The sequence goes on along the minus strand of NC_092132.1, from coordinate 139,639,415 downwards.
TGTGCAGGATGGATTAGAAATGTGGGAGACAAGAGACAAAGAACTAATAAATGTGGAGACTACTGCAAGAATGAAGAAACTTGGGGATGATGACCTGATCAAAGATGATGGTGGCAACAAGACAGGAGAAGAGAAAGTAAAAGTCCATTAATAGCTGGTTAGGTCTTGGGAGATGATTAATAGGGATGGGTTCAAGGAGTTTTCTCAGATGGTTCCAGGTTTCTGTTTCAGATATTTGCAAGGATGGTGGTGCCATTAACTAAAGTACCAGCAGTTAGAACCACATCTAGAGAGCTGGTTAGTGAGATCCGTTTGGGGCGTGCTAATTTTGAGGTTCATCCAAATGGGAAACTATCTCTTTATATATTCATGTCATAAGGCACAGGGAATGCAATGGCAATTCACTTGAGAGAAAGGAGGCATATCCTTAAAGAATGCTGACCTCAGACTGTCCCTTAGCAGTCTTTAAATTCGGTGTCTTCACATGTGAAACAGCATAATAACAACTGTATCTTAAAGCACATCACAGAAAGTATTAAGTATCAATATTACTACTAAAATGTAGGGCTGTAATCTAATATGCATTAATCTCACCAGAAAATATTTCTAGACTATCAGAGTTACACTGTAATCCTATGCATTTATGGCATCCATTTCTTACCTTTTAAGAGGTCAGCACCATTGATTTTTTATTTATTTATTTATTTTTTTGAGATGGAATCTTGCTCTGTTGCCCAGGCTGGAGTGTAATGGTGCAATCTTGGCTCACTGCAATCTCCGCCCCCCGGGTTTAGGCGATTCTCCTGCCTCAGCCTCCTGAGTAGCTGGGACTATAGGTGCCCGCCACCATGCCGGGATAATTTTTTTGTATTTTTAGGAGAGATGGGGTTTCACCGTGTTAGCCAGTATGGTCTGGATCTCCTGATCTCGTGATCCACCTGCCTCAACCTCCCAAAGTGCTGGGATTACTGCCATGAGCCACTGCATCAGACCACTTATTCGCTTTTATGTCAATAGTCATTACTGAGAAATACTACTCTATATAAAAATGCAGGGTTCTGATTCGGATGAAACCATTTACAAAATTATAGAAAAGCATGTCTCTTTAAACATGCACCCTGACAACTGGCACAAGCAAATGAGGGGTGATGACAATGAAAGTTCTTGTAGGAGCCTGATGATGTTTTATTTGTTTTTGCTTTTGTTTTGTTTTGAAAGATGGCATCTCTCCCTGTCCCCCAGGCTGGAGTGTAATGGTGCAAACATAGCTCATTGCAGCCTTGAACTCTTGAACTCAAGTGATCATTGAACCTCAGCCTCCCAAGTAGTTGGGATAACAGGTGCATGCCACCGCTCTGATGATGGTTCTAATTGTCATTGAGGAAGTCAGATGGTGGAATTCAGAGCCGACTCTACAGTTATAACCAAGAAGCTGTGTATTCTTCCAGCATTTTCTCAAAGTTCTAGATATGGTTAGCAAACTGCATCAGAGGGACTCTAGACATCTTCTGGATCTCCTTCCAGGGTCCTGTTTGTCCATGGCCACAGCACTGACATTTGGGCAAAGAAACACGGGCGCGGTGGCTCAAGCCTGTAATCCCAGCACTTTGGGAGGCCGAGACGGGCAGATCACGAGGTCAGGAGATCGAGACCATCCTGGCTAACACGGTGAAACCCCGTCTCTACTAAAAAAAATACAAAAAACTAGCCGGGCGAGGTGGCGGGCGCCTGTAGTCCCAGCTACTCGGGAGGCTGAGGCAGGAGAATGGTCTAAACCCGGGAGGCGGAGCTTGCAGTGAGCTGAGATCCGGCCACTGCACCCCAGCCTGGGCGACAGAGCAAGACTCTGTCTCAAAAAAAAAAAAAAAAAAAAAAAAAAAAAAAAAAAAAAAACACGAAATGCCAGACAATAATTTGTGCCACACCCAATACTTGATAGTTATTCACCACTTGGATCCTTGGCAAACTTGAGAGGCACTGAAAATTCTGCCCTGGCTTCTAGAATTCAGTCAGTTATTTGCAGTTTACCCCAGTTATTCATGGGTTAAGAGAGGGCCCATAATTACTAACTCTAAGTAGCAAGGAAGATACTCTTTTGTGTTCAATTGAAAAGTGTAGGTATGTTGTGGGATTTTTCCTTTTTGAAGGCTCTAATATCTTCCTTAGTTTTCTCTTTAGAATTCAATGAATCTCTTCTTAAATTTCTGATATTCGTGGCTAAGCATTTATTCCACAATTGTATATCTCTTTGCTTTTCTCTTCTTTGTCACATTCACATATCTGTCCAGTATCTAATTCTCAGTGTTATATTTACATAATTAATAGGTTAATAGTATTTGATTCTAGGTTCCTTTAAAATTATTAGGATTGTAATCAATTATGAAATGTTATTTCTTTGCTATAAAACACTAATTTGTGAATTATTGTTGCAAATGACTGCAAATTCCCTGCTTTATTCTTTTACAACAAAGCATATACTAACTTATCTGAATCAAGATCGTATTATTGCATTAAGGACATCTCTGTAAACAAGCAGCATATTTCTGTGAGTGAATTAATTACTAAGAACGATTAAAGCAAAAATGTATTAACATGTAGGTCACTTTTATTATGGCAAAATTTATGCAAAGATCATATAATCCAGCTGCAATGCTTCAATTGAAAGTTAATTAGCTGTTATTAATATGTAATGATATTAATCAAGAGCATTAGCTTTTCATTATTTTCTGCACCACTAAAATGTAAGGCATCATTATACTTAAGATTCAGGTTTTTAGAAATAGTCCTGGCAGGGTGCAGTGGCTCACACTCATAATCCCAGCACTTTTGGAGGCCAAGGCAGGTGGACCACTTAAGGTCAGGAGTGCAAGACCAGCCTGGTCAATATGTTGAAACCTAGTCTCTACTGAAAATACAAAAATTAGGCAGGCCCAGATACTCGGGAGGCTGAGGCAGGAGAATCGCTTGAACCCGGGAGGCACAGTTTGCAGTGAGCCGAGATGGTGCCACTGCACTCCAGCCTGGGTGAGAGAACAAGACTCTGTCTCAAAGAAAAAAAAAAACACACACAATCCTAGTCTTGTCACTGTTTCAGCACATGAAGTACAGAAATGCAACTTCCCAGCAGTGTTCCTCCCTTTTGTCAGAAACATTAAGAAGATTCAACCATGAAGTAAAACACCCACTGAAGTACTGTGTCTTTTTCAAATATACAATAGAAAAATAGTGTAGGTAGTGCAAAATCATCAATACTTACAAGCCCAGAGGCACTAACTACAAAGGGAAAAAGAAGTAAACATCTGTACATAAACATCTTTGCCTCACTCCTCAGCAAAGATAATGAATAAACTGTTAAGAATATAACAGGCCTTTAGAACCCAAGCTAAGGCATCTTTTCCATGAAAAATACAAATACTCCTTGACAGAAAGTTACCTCTGAATACAGTTATGGGTTATAGTTATAAGCTTTCCAGTAAGCTGATGATATAATTTAGTTCCTATATACATTTATCACATAAGGGGCATGAGTTTAACAGCAAAAAACAGTAACAGATAACCTGACATCACTAATTACCTATATGCAGTGCTCTGAGGTATGCATTTCAATTACATCCTTTAAACAGTTAACTTTTTCATTAAGAATCAATCCTGTTTACCATGTAGAGCAAAAACTCATCTTGACTTCTGTCATAGTTTTAAAGTAGTTTTAATTTGCCATTACAAGTTTCAATAGCAAAAGCGAGAAGGGGAATTTTACTAGGTATAAATCTCTCCTTGAAGTCAATTATTCATAATTCATATCGGAGTTTGGTCCTGTATAGATTTGCAATGCTTGCATAAAACAGGGATCTAGATGTAGCAGTGTGTTGAGTGGTTTTCTGTTAAAACTCAACTGAGGTCTATATATAACTATTTATTCTTGAAAAGTGGGTCAAAGAAAACCTGTTATAAATGTCTCCATATCATCCTAGCCATTGACATTGGTTACTTAACCAAAGAGAATCACTATAGAACTAAAATTATTGATTGAATTTAATACTCTGTTTTAGGATTAAAAGCAGGAATTTGGCTACTTCTACAATCTTGGGTACACTTGGATTTAATATCTAGTGAATAGTTTACCCACAGTTAGGGGTGTTTTGTCCCAGATGATGTTGGCAAAATTATGTATGGACAACACCTTTAGGTTGTTATCTCTTACTGATTCTGACTGATTCTTTCCTTGTTACAGAAAACAATGTGTGAATATTACCTTGTAGCCACACATATATGAGAAATGGTTCAAACCAGTCACTTATCAAACACATGGGGTTTCTCTTAAGGGTAAAACATTTTTGCTGAATGAAGCAAGGTTAAGCTATCTTCAGAAATACAAATAAATAAGCTAGCAGTTTTATTACACATGAATACTTGCTGAGATAGATATTAATTTGAGCACATAGGATTATAGTCAGAAAAAAAGACCAGGATAGCTCCAAAGAAAAGGTAAAATGTGAATTGAAACTTGAAAGTGAGAAGGAGTTAGGCAAAGGAGGAAGAGGAAGAGGAGGAAAAAAGTTCTCCAGTAAAAAAGTAACATTTGCTAAATCAAGGACAACCAAACGACAATGGCACATACAGAGGATGCTGCAATACTTATTAGAGTCAGGAAAAAGGAGGAAGTGGTGAGACAGAGGCCGGAAAATTAGTCAGAGGCTGCATGAGGGTTAGTAACTTCTCTCTATGCAATGTGGTGCTGCAACCCTGCCTCCTGCTTCTATTACAGACTCTGTCAGCAGATCACAGGACCCTTCCTCAGGAGCTTCTTCACAGACTAACAATTCTAAGTGCACACCCCAGGCAGTCTCAGTTAGTTCATTTAAAGAAGCTATGAAGGCCAGCTCCCATGCACTATGCAAAGTAATGGGGAAATAACCTAAAGACAATTGTGGAACAGCAAACAGTTCAAATCAGATGGTTAGCAGGATGAGTATCCTGTTTCAGGAAGATCACTGGGATAAAGTGCGAACAAGTTATTACAAGGGTGTCACAGACTAAATGCCTTCTTTCCCCAATGCCCCAGAATGCATACGTGGATGCTCACACTCTCAGGACTAGAATGTGACTGTATTTGCAGATAGAGTATTAAAAGAGGTAAGTAAAGTTAAATGAGGTCATGGGGTGAGCCCTAATTCAACCTGACTGGTGTCTTACAGTGCAAATAGGACACCCAAAGAGGCACCAGGGGTACACCAATAAAGAAAAGATCATATGAAGAAGGGATGGCAGGAGGGCAGCCCTCTCCAAGTCAAGGAGAGAGGCCTGTAGGAAACCAACCCTGCCAGCACCTTGATCTTGGACTTCCAGCCTTTAGGACTGTGAGAAAAACATTTCTGTTGTTTAAGCTACTCAGTCTTTGTTTCTTTATTATGGCAGCCCTAGCAAACTTTAAAAACATGGGATAAACCTTCAGGAATGGATCAGTTTAGAGGGTGTCCTAGTGACATAGGAGTTAAGAAGAAATCACTTAGGCATATAGTAAGGGTTATGGTAGTCTTCAGTAAGGCTTTCTTCTTTAATGAAAATTATTGTCTAACAAGTTATTTTCTAACAAAGAGCAGCCTGTAAAGTTGAGATACAGACATAGAAAAGCAAGCTAGGAGCTTGTATGAGTGAATGCCTGCAGGAACCAGGGACTAGACATGTTCAAGATGGCGGCTCCATCTTCCCTTCTCTTTGTCAGCCACGTGTACGGTAAAGAACAGACAAGATGGCACTGATCAACTGGAAAGCCCATTTGCATAATAAGATTAAGGTGGGGCAGCCAGCCTTCCCCGCGCTATGTAAACGTCATACTTGATGGAAACAATCTGTGAGTTCTATGTAAATCAGACACTGCCTTCTCCAGCCTGCCTATAAAATCTGCTGCAGTCTACCATCTCCCTGCTTTTTGTATGTCTGTCCATCTCTCTTGCAAGGAGCTGCTCTCCTCACTCCTTTCTTCTGTGTATTAAACTTTCCACTCCTTAACCAACCCACATGTGTCCATGTCCTTAATTCTTTCTTGGTGGGAGATAACAAACCCCAGGGTCTATACTCCAGACTACATAGCCACTTCACCAGTATCAAAGGTGAGAGGAAAATGGAAACTAAAACTGCAGCTCTGGCAAAAGGGACAACAAGGGCTGAGTGACACTGCTGGGGCAACTCAGTGACAGAAGAACAACTGGCCTCTTGGAATTCAATGCCACACCTGACTGGGAGGATGAAATTGTTCTCTGAGTGTCAGGATGGAATCAAGTCAGGAATAACTCAACACAATTTTGACCAGAGAGAGATAGACTGCTAATGTGAGGATGAACTGTATCATCACATTTCTGAGATGAGACTTCAGAGAGTTTCAAAAACCAAACTGCAGCCTTCAGACTCATCTCTCAAGTGGCTGGTGGATGCATCAAGAGCTGCCTTTGGGAGTTTCTGCTTTGCAGGAAAGTCTTGCAAATTTACTGGGATATTTATCACAAGGTGTCTGAATCAGTCGTGTGCATTCTAGGGTGAATTAAAGAGTTGAGGGTAATAATAATTAATATTTATTAAGCACTTTCATGAAATGCATGCCATTATTATCTTCATTTTGTACATGTAGAAATTAAGACTCAGAGAAGTGAAAAGCTTGTTCCCAGCTGCATGGTTAGTAAGTGGTCAAGCTACTGCCATGCTGGACAGTTTGGTCCCTGATTATACCAGCTTTTGAGGGTTGAATGAAGAGTGAAGAGGATATGGGAATTCTGCGTGCTTGAGGATATAGCACACATAAAAGAACAAAAAAACAAAAATAAGTGTTATCCTTCTCAAAAATTGTTGCATAGAGTTGTCCTGAAAATAGCAGTCAAATGTGCTTTAAAATGAAAAGTAAGACACATAGAGATGTAAGCCACAGAACAGCAGGATAACCATAAATATTATTGACAATGCTTCAGGAATAACTTAAGAATATAGTCAGCTCTTTAAAAAAAGCCACCATTAATAAGTCCATACAAAAACCTAGTGCAGGGATATGTGTCTTTAAGAAAACTGAAAGATAATTAATTTAATTCCTAAAATTAATACTTTACACAAAGTCAGTAAGGAAATGCATAGAATACAAATTGCACAGTTGGTGCCCTCTGAGAAGAGAAGATATAATAAGAATTTAATCATATAGTACGTTTTATTTTATTTTTAATGATTCCAGGGTTTCTTAATCCTACATAAAGGAGAAGAGTTGTCAGACACATTTCTGGGAATGTGTGTGGCTGTGTCATTACCCTAGAAATAGGAACCCAGCAGCCTCATGGATAAAAGTGACAAGTCGCTGGTAGGTAGCACGAAACACAATAAAAATTGAAGTGAGAAATAAGACCGACTCCAGAAGCAAAGGAAAAAACCTCATAAGGGCATGAGGGCTCAGCTCATCACCTTCTCAGTTTTTTGAGGGTAAATCTTTAGTTTCCATTTTGTCCATCTTAAATTACAACCACCATCACAATAAAAAGTTCTTCTCTCCTCCATCTGCAAATATTCTTCTGTATCTCAGAATAATTGCTATGTAAAATCAGATGTATGCCAACTGATAGGTTTTGGCTATGTCCCCACCCAAATCTCACCATGAATTATAGATCCCATAAATCTCACATGTCATGGGAGGGACCCTGAGGGAGGTAAATCAATCACGGGGTTGGGTCTTTCTTATGCTGTTTCCATTATAGTGAATATATCTCACAAGATCTGGTGGTTTTATAAAGGGAGTTCCCCTGCACGTGCTTTCTTGCCTGTCACCATGTACAACGTAAGTTTGCTCCTCTTTCACCTTTTGCCATGATTGTGAGGCCTCCCCAGCCATGTGGAATTGTCAGTCCATTAAACCTCTATTTATGTATAAATTACCCAGTCTCAAGTATGTCTTTATTTGCAGCATGAGAATGGACTAATACAGTAATCCTTTCACCTGCAGAACTGGCAACCTTTCCCAGAAATGACTGAGAGCTAGGGAATCATATAGGTATACTAAAAGTTGATTGATAAAAAATTGGTGCTATAATAAATGATTTGCTTACAACACTGCAAAATAAGTTAGTCAAACCATACGATTAAAAAGTAGAAAATGGAATGGTTTGACTTGAATAAATAGATCAAACTATTAATACACAAATAGTATACCAAATAGAAACCTATGAAAACATAACATGTTTTTATATGATTTTTCAACTTTTGTAAATATGTATACATAAAGATATATATATGGCTATGTATATATTTTTGGCTATGTATAAAGATCCAACTGGAAATGAGAAATCAGGATTTATGACAAAAACCCCAACTTCCACAGTGGTTGCAGGGAAATAATTTTTTGGGCAAGAATGTAACCCCTTCATACCCAGGCCCAGTGAGTAATTATTTATAATCCCTATCTCGTAAGTGTTGCTGATGAAAACAATTATGAAAGCAATTTCTATTTTAGAAACTCTACCAGGGGTCAAGTCCTGTACAACACAGTTAATATGAAATTCATCTCATGCTCCCACAACTACTCTTCAATGTGTTAAGAGTAGGAAAACAGTTCAACATGAGCAGGACCGGGGAAGCCCCTGAGAAAAAGAAGGTCTGGAAAACTTAACACTCCAGAGACCACCCAAAATGTGCATGCTAGGTACGAACAGAGAGGAGGGGAAATACCTATGTAGAAGGAAACGCTCCGTAAGACATCCAGTAATCACTCACTCTGCAGTTAACATGTCAGAATGGAGCCAGCTACGTGGTGGTAAGGAGGGGAAGAGGGCAAAGGAGAAAATGCCTAAGACATACACAAGTGCACTAAGTATAGATTTGACTGCTACACAACCTTCCTGAGGTGGCCGTAATGAGCAATGCAGTCACTAAGTGGAATCTGCATGCCACACCAAGCCCATGCACCTGCACCAACTAATAGTAAGGGATGATCCCGCAAGCCTGGGGTGGGCACTAGGGGGGAAAAGGCAGGGACTCAAGGCAGAAGTGGGAAAACTAGACCAAAAAAGGCAGAGACTTAAGACAGAGGTGGAAACTTCAAGAAAAATTCCGCCATCATAAAACCCATTGCAGAACTCTTGGGTTGCAGTGTCTCATTCTTTTTTTTGAGACAGAGTCTCGCTGTGTTGCCCAGCCTGCAGTGCAGTGGCCGGATCTCAGCTCACTGCAAGCTCCACCTCCCGGGTTCCCGCCATTCTCCTGTCTCGGCTTCCCGAGTAGCTGGGACTACAGGCGCCCGCCACCAGGCCCGGCTAATTTTTTTGTATTTTTAGTAGAGACGGGGTTTTCACCGTGTTAGCCAGGATGGTCTCGATCTCCTGACCTCGGGATCTGCCCGCCTTGGCCTCCCAAAGTGCTGGGATTACAGGCGTGTGAGCCACCACGCCCAGCCTGCAGTGTCTCATTCTGTTTCAGCAGCCCACTCTGCTTCATCTTTCAGAGCTTACTGTTTCTCCCTATATAAACTCTCTGGTCTCTATTTTCCTTCAGTAAATTTTTATTTCTGGCTGAATTATCTCTTAGCAGAAATCTTTCTACCAAGACAACAAAAGACTGAGGATTCCCACCTTCCCAATAACACAAGTATGTATTATAAGAAAGGAAGTTAAGAGTTGGAAGGCTAGTAAATTGTAAAGATAAATGCAAAAGGAATTTTTCTGACTCAACACTAGGTGACAATGAGGGTTCCCAAGTGTTTATCAGAATGAACTGAGGGGTTCTTTAATCTATCTTTGTGTGCTGTTCAAATACAGATTCTCACCACCGCCACACCTCCACCCTCAATTCTGATTCAGCATATCTGAGGTGGTATCTATGCATATATTTTTCTAAATATCCTTCCAAATCGATACTGAGGTATGCAGTGGTCAGGTTGGGAACTGATGTTCTGTACTGTGCTCTTCCTTCTAGATCACTTCACATGGTGTGCTAGATGGCAGAGGTTTCCTAGGGGAAAGGAAGCCTCGTGCCATCTAGTAAGTTACTCATGCGGAGATCTTTCACATTACTTTTCATAAGAAGTAGTACAGTCTGTGAACTTGGATAGGCATCAAAAGTTCAGAAGGCAGGGTATCAAAAGGCACCATTTAGTACCATCTCCAAATGATGATAGCAGGTTTCAAACCCACATAGTCTGTCTCCAGAACCTCCTCCCTCCGCTTTTTTTTTTTTTTTTTTTTTTTTTTTTTTTGACATGGAATTTCACTCTTGTTGCACAGGCTGGAATACAATGGCGCAATCTCGGCTCATCGCAACCTCTGCCTCCTGGGTTCAAGTAATTCTCCTGCCCCAGTCCCCCAGGTAGCTGGGATTACAGGCATACACCACTATTCCCAGTTAATTTTATATTTTTAGTAGAGATGGGGTTTCTCCATGTTCGTCAGGCTGGTCTCAAACTCCCGACGTCAGGTCATCCGCCCGCTTCGGCCTCCCAAAAGACTGGAAATAGAGGCGTGAGCCACTGCACTCGGCCAGCCCCCATCTTTTTTTTTTTTTAACCAGAGTCTCTGTAAATAATGCAGCCCTAGAATGTAGTTTCATTTTATCCATTATTAATTTAAAATCTTCATAAGAAGGAAATTAAACTTTAGCTGATATTTAACCTTATTATCAAAAGACTTAACTAGTCTTTATTATGCTGACACCAGTCTCCTAAAATAAAATAGTTCTGACCTTATAAGGTTTGAATGTTTCATTGTAATATGACATTTCAGATTCTTAGGAATAATTGCTGTGCTATTTTATTTTAATTGCCATGCACAACATAAAACGGAATGGGAAATTCTTCCCCCACCAAACTTGAACTATCAGATACTTTTTTGATAATGAATCATGGAATTTTAAGTATTTGGTTCCGTTTTATTTATTTTGTCAATGATGGTAATCACATTGTTTATGTTAGCACAATTAGGCTGACTCCACCAGTGATATTGCTGTATATATTATCGTATTTTATATTTATGCATTTTGTGAAAGACAGAGGAATAAATATAAAACATATTTTAATGTCTGTTTAGAAATTACACAATGTGGAAGAACACCCTAAAAATAGCACCAGACATATTGATGATGAGTACACTTCAGTCTCCAGAACAGAATAGCAATAGCCATGATTTTCTATAAAAGTTTCCAGTTATTCATTTGCAGTAATTCAGAACTGTGTCCCCATTTGAGTGGCACTCAAAAATCCCTTGGTGCTGAAGCAAAACAAGAAATTGTGGAAATTCTCCTATCCAATAGCTGGATTTAGAGAAGGGTAAATAATAATTGGACATTCAACACTGAAGAACACTAAGCGAAGAACCTTATAAAGCCCAATTTTGTTTTGAATTTACTGAAGTTAAGGGAAAGCCTGATCCTTAGCCCTTGTTTACCCCATGAAGAAAAGATAGTTCATAATTAACCAGTCTCTGCTGCTCAAAAGTCCCCCAAAATGTTGAGTTAATACATTAACATTAAAAATATAAGAAATCATAGGACTCGTGTTGGAACTGGTACTACTGGTAATCCACCTATGGTAGGATCTGTCAAAAGATTAATTAGACTCTAAAAATAATCTTGATGAGATTACATTTTTGGCCCATTGATGTATTCATAGATGAGTTGTAAAAGCCTATCTCCCATGTTTGAACCTACATTTGACAAGATTATTAATACTGGAAACCGTACTATCAGGGGATTTTAAATGTGCCTCTTTGCACATTTTTGTAACGCAGAGAAAGCTAGCAAAAATGTTGACTTTCGTATATTGAAATATCAAGGAGAACAGTGCTGTGCCATACATTTGAAGAAAGAATTATTTTTTTCAAAAAAAATAAATAACTCTTGAAAATAACAAGAAGAAGGGGTAGTGTCTTAAGTTAGTACTTAGACTAGTATATTTAATTGTTGCAACTTGAGCACAAAAATTCAAGGACTGAGTGAAAACATTCCAAACTATGACAGACAAGTAATTAGCTGTTCCAAAGGAAAATATATATCCACAAAACATAAAAGCTCCATTACACAGTTAATCCCAATATTAAAATGCTATTAAGGTATTCTATCCTCCAATACAAAAGTATATTTAGATAATAAATTAATTTTCACCACCTTACTATAACAGATTTTGATATTATGTTACAAAGAGATCACACAAAATATCATCTTATACAAAATTTAAATACAGCATTTGAAGAATTTGAGTCTCAATCCAAAATATCTTGCAATTTGTTAAAAACTTTGAATTCAGCATTGTAGTTCTCTAAAATTCTGATTCAAATTTTCTACAAATAGTGGTAAAAAGTGAGAGGCAACAGAGGGTAATGTTGAAGGCACGGTCTATCAGCCACAAACTGGGTGGATGTTCTGGCTTTCCCATTGACTGACAGTGTAACCTCAGGCATGTCTGTTTCTCAATTGTCTCATGTGTAAAATGGGGATTCATGTTCCTGACATATTTTAAGTTCTTGAAACTAGCTGTAATTCTGTAATTACCTATAATTCTATTAAATGGAAAAAGGAACACATTTAAATAAAAGGGTATTCTTAGCATGCATGTATCATAATATTAAAATAAGTTGACATCATCAGGCTTAAGTAACAAATTAAAATACTAATTGAAGTATAATTACTGTGTGAAATAGATAGCAACATTTATTATTGTTATTACCTTCAGGAGATAAAATCATTCCAAACTTACATATGAGAACTACGTCAGATATAATCATAATGTGTTATACATGAAATTTTTTAAATTGGTTCAAATATGTTTTTATTATAGTTCACATTTGTTTTTTAATCTATTCAGCATTTCCATACAAAATACTAATATTTTACTCTCAAGTTATAATAATTCAATTCTAACTCAATAAATTGTTGTCTTTTTATCTGTATTTTCTGGTTTTCTATAAAAATATCTAAGAAAAAAACTACTTTAAAAGACCTTTATTCTAACTCTTCTTATCAAAATAATCTTAAGTAGGATATTATCCCATTTTCTTTCTCTTTACATATCTCTCCACCCACTTGTAGCACTCATTCCTGGCAGCATGTCCTCTTGAATTTGCTATTAACCTTATTTTATCTACTCTGGAAATCCCTCATTAATTTGTAGGGCCTTCCTATTTCTTTTGCCAAATGAGTCCATTAAGTTTCTCTCATGGTTTAACAATCGTTGTGATATTTTCATTGTTTTAGTTGTTTCATTTTTATTTTTTATTAAAGGAGCCTTAGAAACATTAATAGAAGGATAGTAGATATAACAGTTAGGAAAAACAATTCAAAGACCTTCAAATTTTACTATATTCACCCAATACCTTCAACTGTGGAACGAAAAAAAAGAAAAAAAAAAACATTAACTGGGCTAGTATAAAGGGAAAGGAAGGGGAGGGTAGGGGAGGGGAGGGGAGGGGAGGGGAGGGGAGGGGATGGAAGGAGAGGTAAGGGCAGGGGAGAGGAGGGAAGGGAGGAGGGGAGGAGGGAGGGGAGGGGTGGAAGGAGGGAAGGAAGGGAGGGATTAAAACTTGAAACTGGCAATTTTAAATCCCTGACAATCATATTTTATTATTTTTAAGGAAAAAGCTGTCCTCATAGTGAGCTGGCTAATAATACACACAAACACACATGCACACACAAGGGTACACCATACTAAAGTTATAAAACATTCTTTATTTCCTGTTTTCACATATCCTGGCCCAAGCTATACAATTGTCTGTCCTCTAAATGAAATTAGCAAAAATCTTCATTTATCTGTATATCAAAGTATATTAATTTGTTCTCACACTGCTATAGAGAAATACCTAAGACTGGGTAATTTATAAAGAAAAGAGGTTTACTTAGCTCATGGTTACACAGAATGTACAGGAAGCATGGCTTGGGAGGCCTCAGGAAACTTAATTATGACAGAAAGCAAAGGGGAAGTAAGCATGATTTACATGGCTGGAGCTGAAGAGAGAAGTGGGGAGGTGCAACACACTTTCAAACAACCATATCTCGTGAGAACTCACTCACTATTGAACACACTTTCAAACAACCAGATCTCGTGAGAACTCACTCACTATTGAACACACTTTCAAACAACCAGATCTCGTGAGAACTCACTCACTATCCAACACACTTTCAAACAACCAGATCTCATGAGAACTCACTCACTATCATGAGAACAGCAAGGGAAAAAATCCACACCCATGATCCAATCATCTCCCACCAGGCCCCACCTCCAACACTGGGTATTACAATTCTACATGAGATTTGGATGGGGACACAAATCCAAAGTGCATCACAGAGTTTACAAGTTTATTTCGATAAGAAGGTTTAGACAGAGCCATTCCAACTTTCTCATTAGAGAATGAGGAAAACGGCATCCACTTAGATAGAAGGCAATGCAATATCATATAACAAGTTAGTGAAAATGATGGAAAAAAAACTCCAGTTAACAATCGTTTCTAACAGGTGACTGTCGATGATATCAAGAATAAGTCCTAAGAAGGTTCTAGCTCTCAGAAGAAAACTGTCAGGCTCCTGTAAGTTTATTCCTTGAGCTACGTCCATCACACTCTTCATATCTATTTATGAGACCTATGCTTATTTAGCAAACGCAAAATTTGAATGACCTGGTATTTCTAATATGGATAAGCCTCTGTCCATTTTTTAAAAAAATACTTAAAATAGTTTTAATAATGTATCATAAAATAATTTCCTCTGTAGCAAATTTATATAACTCTGATCAAAACCATGCACAATTTTTGAAGTCTTCTGCTATCTTTCTTTAACTCAAGCTTAAATATAATAAAATGTAGTAATATAGCATAAAGAATCCTCTGCTTTAAGTTTTTGGAGAAAATATGTGTTAGCATATATTTTTTTCTGCTACATTTAATACAAAAGGAAGACATGTGATCTTATTTGAGAAATAGTCATCTCCTAGCAACAGGAATAATGTTAGCGTGTTGTTCATAATGGTGAGAAAAAAATTAGCCTTGAAATTCAACGTCTGCATGAAAGAACACAAACTAAACATTTGTTTTATATATAAAAATAGAAGAATGTTTTCAATGCAAATAATTTATTTCTTAATCTAAATAATTCTTAATTTATGACTTCTTTGTTTTATGTATTGGTGAAGCAGAAAATAACAACATTATTAGCTTCTGCAATTGTACAAAAGATATAATTCTAACTTATCTATCATGTATACAAATCTCAACAGAAAACACTTCAAGACCTTCAGACTACATTATGTTACTATGTTTTCATTTTATCTATATCCTAGTTTTTTAAGAAGACAGCAGCATTTATTTATTACTTTTATGTTGGTGGTCATTTCTGAGAAGTGATTTAAATTAAAGTTCAAGCTTCTGATTAAGACAAAATCCACTTACAAAATTATCAAAAAGCATGTGTCCCTAATCATGCACTTAGACAATGGGCACAACCACATGAGGGTTCACTGGAATGAAAGCTCTTTCTAACAGCCTGATGACAGTTCATGCATTGTCATTATAGGAAGCCAGATGAAGAAAGTCAGAACTAATGTGATATAGAGGCTTGGTATTATTCTGGCATTTTCTCAAATTCTAGGTATGGTTAGAAAAGCATATTAGAAGAACTCCAGAGACCTTCGGGATCTCCTGTCAAGGTCCTTGTTGCCCATGGTGACAATGGGCCACTTGGGCTAAGAAACACGATGTGTGGAACAACAATTTGCACAGATGCTGCTCCCTACACATTGTAATCATTCATAATTTAGATCCCTGGCAAACTTGAGAGGCACTGAAACTTCTGCCCTGGGTTCGAAAATCAGACAGTGCTTCATCTATTGTGCGGATATGTTATCTATTGATGAAACTGAAAATAATTAAAGCGAGATTATTAGATTTTGCTATTTTTTTCTTTAAATTTCCAAAATGGAAAAAGCCAGTCTTCTTGTTTGCTTTTCTTTAATTTTTACATCTTTGTATGCATTCAAGGCAATAAGGGATATTTAGAGAGAAATTCTGGTTAAAGGTTTAGAAACTTATCCTAAAGAGTTAAAGTAGTTGAAATTTCATTACACACTTTTTAAAACTGGATATTTGGATACTTCACTGTAGTTCCTACAGAATATTCCAGGAGATATATGTCTGTTATTTATACTCTTTGTCTATTTGAACTTGAATAGAAACAAAAATGGCCATTACATAGTCCATGAGGACAGCATCCTCACGGTTTTATGTCCTCTAAATGAAATTATATGTAAATATATATATTTAGATATCTAAATATATTATATATTAGATATATAATATATAAGATACAGTAGATATCTAAATATATTATATATGATATATATTATTTATATATTTAGATATATTTAGATATAAATATATAATATATAGATATCTAAATTCATAAAAATATATAAATATATAAATGTATATATATATTTATGTGTGTGTGCATATATGTATATAAGAATCACTGCCCAGCATTTCTTTTTCAGTAATTTTCAGTTTTTTTTTTCCTTTCTATTCATTGGTAAGACCAGAAGATGGTATTTGGTTTTGTTTTCTCAAGTACTGGTAAATGATCAGGTCACGTCTAGAATGTTTAAGGTTATCTTGCTCTTAGGTTTATATTTGGAAAAGCTATTCTGTAGAATGGTGTCTGGTGCCAACTTCTTAATGGCAAATAGGTGAATTTTTAAGAAATGGATTTATGGTAACATTTTCAAAATGGTATCTGGTGTGTATTAGCAGAAAATGCATGCATCACAGGGTGACTCATTAAGGGAAAATGGAGACTTATCTCTCTTATTTGATTATTTGATGTATAGATATATATATCGCATTTCTGAAATAAAAATCTAGATGGATTGGATTGCCTCAATACATTTCTCTTTGACTGTACTGTAATAAAATTCTTGCTATGAACCTTTATGAACAAGCCAGCAGATTGAAAACAAAATGATCTGGATAATGGAATCATAAAGTTGTTATGGATGCAAAGGGCTTCCTTGAGCATGTATTTTATTCCCATGAATTGAAGTGGGGTGCATTTAATCGTTCCCTTAGCTTCTATAATGGAAAGGAATATATGGCTAGAAACAGTTCCTCAAAGGCACGTGAAATCACTTAAGTAATGCCTCTTTCCTTTTCCTAATGTTTCTCCCTCCCTTCTTCCCTTTATTCCTTCAGTGATTCCTCCTCTATAGGTATCTCTTTAGATGATCAGTTCTTAGGAAGGAGAAAAAAGCTAAATGTGAAAGGCTGCATGGTGTTATGGAAAGAATCCAGAATCAGAACAGACAGACCTGGTTTCAAATTTGGCCTCCAGCACTTCCCACCAAGTCTGTGCACTTGGACAAATTACTTAACTTCAATAATTCTCAGTTTTCCATACTGCAGAATTGTCTATGTAAGAGGCATCTGTTACACATCACATGCTTAATAAATGGCAGTTATAATTAAGAAAAAACATACATACATTTTACAAGTTCCACTGACAAGAAAACAGCAAATGAGGCCTGTTTGTGGCACGCATAGAGGAAAAGCAGTTTGTTTCTACTGGGCTTGGGCAGCTACAGCCATGCTTTCTCAGTTTAATGCCATTAGTGTAATTGATATTTTTTATTCCAAGATGGGATGAACGGGAGGAAAACCTCAATAGCCACATTTGGGAGTCTAATCCAAAACAGGTGAAAATTCACTCAATTTCTCAGGACTAGTGAGAATAATAAATGCTGTTTGTTTGCTCAAACATCTCCCTTCTGAAATGATAGAAGGTAAACAGTCCAAAGGTGAGTGATCTCATGAAACTCTTCAAGAATTCACTGCAAACAAGCCTGGAGCACTGTAGCAGCTGAGAAGCTGCTCGAATTGTCAGGATGTGCTGGAATGATGCTGTCAAAAAAGAAATGGCTCAGCCATCCTGTAAATAAGCCAGTTCCATGGAAGGCCGAGGGATGTGCTGGGCATGGTGTCACCCCCCACTCCCCCCGCCGCAAGGCATTGATGCCAGGGTCTGTTCATAGTGGTTTTATGTGTGGCCACAAGGGTCAGTCCCAAATAATAATATCCACTTACTCACTCAGGAATGGCAGCATCATTTTGCATGCATCTTTGAAATCGAAGGCTGGTTTTTATTAATATCTTCCCTAAGCACTTAAAAAATAGTTACTTTATACCTTCACTTATTGCCAAGAAAGTTTCAGTGCAGCTGTTCTGGTTGACATTAAGCCCCAACATGTTTCTACTCAAGAAACATGAGGCTCTGGTCATCAGCTGCCCATGTCTATGATCAGGTATCCATAGCATTTGGCTACTCAGCATGGACACTTCATCCAAAACACCCTTCACATAGGAGAATCATGTGTGCTAGCCATGGCTGGTCCTTCAGTGCACACTAATCACCAAAGCTGAAGCTGTTTCCATGACCAAGAGTCCATACTGACTTTATCAAAGGCTTGATTCCTTCAGGATAGGTGTAAGCATTGTGAAAGCCTCACGATTCTGTCCAGACAATTACAGTTTTATCCAAGTGAGCAGTTGAAGTTACATACTGCTGCAGATCTACTATCTTTAGGCGAAAATAAGCTGGCCCAAGCAGCCTTCTGTAAAAACTACCACAAACCTGGTCTGCTCATTAGGGGCCTCAAAATTCTGAAAAAAGGCGGTCAGCATGGTGACTCATGCCTGTAATCTCAGCACTTTGGGAGGCCAAAGCAGGTGGATCACTTGAGGTCAGGAGTTTGAGATCAGCCTGGCAAAAGATGTTTATAAGAAGACACAGAAATCTTCTTTGCATCAATTGACAAACACAGATGATAGATGGATTATTTATGAACATCTGAAAAACACTGTAAAATAAGACTGATTATAATATACTTTTGGTTACTTAAAATATATACGTGTGTGTCTCTGTGTGTGTCTATGTGTGTGTAGTTTAAGCAATAAGAAATAGCTTGATATCAGTTTCCTATCCCTCCCATCCAGCAATTTTATTAAAATTCTTGTTTACTTGCAACTTATTGATTGCCTTTTTCATGGTCTTAATTTTCTGCTGCTTCTGTTGCTTCCATATCTCTTTTTGCATTTCCTTCCTTCCATTTTCCTGATACATATGGACTAATACTATTTGTAAAAATTATTTTTCTCTCTATCTCCAGTTGCTAGAAGTTTACAATCACTTGACAGCCTTTATTGCTAAAACTAATTTAACTCCCCTCCATTATATCTTGCTAATTAGCCATAATGAGTAAAATATACAGGTCTTGCTCCCAACAGTTAATCCAGGGACTCTATTCTTCTGCAAAACTTCCTCCAAACATTTCTGGAATTCCTCTGGAAATGCCTTACATGGACTCACACATGCCCCATTGCATCCCTTCCCATCCCATCGCATCTCATTTCATTAATTCCAATCTCTCCCACTGGTTTCACGGCTTGTCCACTGCTTGGATACTACGAGCAGATCCTACTAATGGATCCTGATCTAACAGAATAGACAGCAGATGCTAAGCCACACGCCCATCTGATCCACCAGGGGAATAACATGGCGATGGTAGGTGGATGGGTGGGGAGGGCTTAGAAATGGCTCTCTCCTGTTTGTAGTGTAATCTCTTGGCAGGATCCCAATAGGTGTCTCGGGTAAACGAGAGAAGAGACACACAGAAAGAATAAAGCAGCTTCTTCCAGGGGGGTAGACTGGGAATGCAGTGCTATCGCAGATGCTCATCAAGTGTATTCCCAATCTCCCTGGGCTCTGTACTAGGTTAAGAGCATAGCGCCTCAAAAGTTGCTTTACAGAATCTTACCTCAGTACGTTTGATAATTATTTACATAAGTAATGTGTTAGTATATTTTACATTGCTATAACGAGACATCTGAGACTGGGTAATGTATAAAGAAAAGAGGTTTATTTGGCTCACAGTTCTACGGGCTGTACAAGCATGGTGCCAGCATCTGCTTCTGGTGAGGGTCTCAGGAAGCTTTTACTCACGGTAGAAGGCAAAGGGAAGGAACAGGCATGTCATTTGGCAAGAGAGAGAGGGATACAGAGATAATGTGCCAGGCGCTTTTTAACAAGCAGATCTGGCAATAACTAATAGAGTGAGAAATCACTCACTACCTCCCAAGTAGGGCAGCAAGCCATTCCTGAGGGATCCACCCCCATGACCCAAACAGCTCCCACTAGACCCCACCTTCAACAATGGAGATCACGTTTCAGAATGCGACTTGGAGAGAACAAACATCCAAACCATATCAAATAATAGTTTTAAAAAATCAGTTTATGGATTCAAGCCTAGATTTGAGTCCTGGTTTTAAAACTTTAGTTACTTTTCAGTAGATACATTTTTTAACCTTTCCTAAAATTTAGTTTCCTCATCAGTAAGTGGGAGTAATAATTATTCCCGTATTAGAGAATTTTTGTGTAGGATTCGATAAGATAACGCATGAAAATGACAGTTTGCCAGGCATACAGTTAACAGAGGGCAAACACCTGTATTGCCACTTTTATGTTCCCATTCACCGCATGTGTACAGTGAGGCCTATCAGCAGTGAACCTGGGTTGAGCTTTCTCAGCGTGCCCCTTAAATTTTCATAAATTTTTAAAGGCCCTATTTTTCTAGTTGTTAGGCACACCCGAATTGCATATCATAGGTCCAAACTGATATTAGCATCACATTGTTTTTTTGAGACAGGGTCTTACTCTGTCACCCAGGCTGGAGTGCAATGGCACAATCATGGCTCAGTGCAGCCTCTACCTCCCAGGCTCAGGTGACCCATCCTCCCCGCAAGTCTCTCATGTAGCTGGGTCTACAGGCGCACATCATCACACCCAGCTAATTTTTCATATTTTTACAGAGACAGGGTTTCACCATGTTCCCCAAGCTGGTCTCAAATTCCTGGGCTCAAGTGATCTGCCTCCCTCAGCCTCTCAAAGTGCTAGGATTTCAAGCGTGAGCCATGGTGCCTGGCCAGCATCACACGTTTAAAGTTTATTTAGTTGTGCTGCACTAACATATTCAGAAACAGAACTTGTTTTTCACAAATGCTCTTATCTCTTTGCAATTCAAAACTTTTTTTCTAAAGGAGCTCTTTCACGATTTTGCCCAGGCTAGTCTTGAACCCCTGGCCTAAAGTGATTCTCCTATCTCAGCCTCCCAAGTCTCTGGAGTTACAGGTGTGAGTCACTGCACCTGGCTCAAAGTCAAAGCTGCATGAAAAAGAATTCCATTTAAGACACCGGTACCGAAATAGTATCAGACAGAAGAAACCACTAAGCAGAAGTTAATTACACATATTTTACCCTTCCACCTAAGGCCCCCCATCCCAGCACAAAATCTACATTTTCTGGAATATTTTATCCTGGATAGACAAATTTACTCATTAAGCTCATGTTTCTAAACTTTCATGATAGCACAGACACTGTTCTGAGCTCAGAGATGTCTTCAAGATCAAAAATAAACAAGACAGCTTATTTTGGGGTGGGAAGAGATAAAATAAGCAATGAGTGAATGGATGAAGGCAATAAACGAAAACAAATAAGCAAGAAAATACCAGGAAGTAATCAGTATTATAGTGAAATACGTCTTGATGAAAATGACAAGGTAGTACTTTTAGTCAGAAAATGCCTCTCTGAGGAGGTGGTATTTAAGCTGAGACAGGAACGATAAAGGAAACCAGCTCTATGTCTGGTGGAGGAGCAGTCTAGGCAGAGGGAAGAGGTGGTGCAAAGGCCTGCAACTCAACAGCAGTTTGATGTGCTTGAGGAAGTAAAAGCCGACTAGAGGGCTGGAATGCAGGGACGGAGGGGGAGAAGGTAAGAGATGAAGGCAAAAGTGAAGATTTATGGAAGTGACTAGTCAGCCTACAAAGTTGGAAGCCACTGGAAGGTTTTAAAAAGGGATGTTGTAGTAGTCCGTTCTCACACTGCTCTAAAGAAATACCTGAAATGCTTTAATCTATAAAGAAAAGAAGTTTGATTGACTCATGCTTCCACAGGCTGTACAGGAAGCATGGCTGAGGAGATCTCAGGAAACTTACAATCATGGTGGAAGGCACAGAGGAAGAAGGGATGTCTGAGGAGGCCTTAGGAAACTTACAATCATCGCAGAAGGTGAAGAGGAAGAAGGGATGTCTTACATGGCCGGAGCAGGAGAAGAGAGCAAAGCGGGAGGTGCTACACACTTTTAAACAGCTAGATCTCGTGAGAACTCACTCACTATCATGAGAATAGCAAAGGGGAAATCTGCTTCCATTATCCAATCACCTCCCAGGAGGTCCCTCTCTCAACATGGAAGATTACAACTGGATGAGAGATTTGGGCAGGGACACAGATCCAAACCATATCAGCTGTGATTTGATATAATGGACTGGGATGAGAACGAATTATGAGGGTGAAAGCTGAAGGTCAGTAAGAGGCTATGGGAGTTTTCCAGGTGCAGAGAAATGGAAGAAGTTGGAATATGTCTTGAAGACACTTGAAGTGAACAGATGGGGAACAAAGGAAGGAGAAAGGGCACTATGAATCTGTGGCATATGCACCTGAGTGGAAGTCAGAGCCACTTACTGAAACAGGGTATGTTAGGGTAGAGGTTGATTTCTGATGGATTCACACTTCCAAATTGAGGGGCCTCCACTAAAGCAGCTCTCTCTCCTCTTTCAGCCCCAGCACTCCTTTCTGTGGGTGTGTTTTGACTCACCTGATTGATAAATCTAGGCAAAGCTAGACCTGAGGAATCAGTCCCTTCCTTTCAGCTTTTCTTGCCTGCTTGGCTTCAACAGGCTTGTACTCTCAGCTCCTCTGGCCTGTGTTTGATGTAGGTAGGGAGGTGAGGAGCGTTCTTGGCTCAGTCTGAGAATAGTGCAGTCATAAGAATCTCACTGTGATGCCACAACTAAGTCACGTCCTCCAATCTGACTCTGATCAGTAATAAACCTGGCATCTGTGACTCTAATGATCTGACTCCAGCGTGTCTCCATCAATTGATTTAGATCTCAGGATCATCTGGGGAAATACTGGGAACGCAGCATATTTGGGAAAACAAAGAAGAGTTCTGCTTCAGACATACTAGATTTGAAAGATAGTCTTCTGGGTATTCAAGTAGTCTCATACAGATTAGCTTTGCATTCAGGGATTAGGTAGAAATGCCGACTTTAGAATCATTGTTTATGTATTATTAAAATGCATATATAATTTTACTAGCAAGTCACTGTTATGTAAGTGCATATATTTTATGGGCATTTAACCCACGAACCAAAATGAATTATAGCATCAGTCATCAATATCACTGTACTTATAACACAGAAGAGACCAGACTCCCCAAACTAGTTTGGGAGTCACCATACAAACTAAAGATCTGAAGAGAAGATCATCTCTACTGAGTCATGCTACCCCAAAAGGCCTTCCAAGTTTCCTTCTTACAGATCAATCATCAGCAATTTAAGCTTGGCTTGCTCAATATAAATGATTTGACGCAAATAAAATTCAATTAAAAATCCCACACACTTTACCTCTGACTCATCCAAGGTGCACATTGCCATAGTAATTGAAGACATCTGTCCTACGAAACAATACAGGAACAGGCTTATGCAGCTGAATCTCCCACACTGTCTCAATTGCCACCTCAGGTAGAGCTGAGCTGGGGAGGAAGGTTGGGGACAGAGGTGCATCTGTGCGTGAGGAGATGTTCTTAAGTACATTGTCAATGTGCCTGGCTCTCATTATTATTCTTGATTAAAATATAATCACTGTCAGCTCGCCACCAGAAAATATTAACTTGCACTTTTGAAGTCACCTCACCCAGATACACAATTCTATTATGGTACATGAAGGGACAATATTAAATAATATAACTGGCATGCTCATTTCTAATGGAGTGAACTATAATTTATCTTAATTACACAGTAGTTCTTTGCATTATGGTCAGTATTTCACCTGTCAAGTTCTTAGCGAATATGTCTTAATATACAGTGACAAGTAGTGAATACGACAGTGCTTATTTAAAATACCCACACTTGTGTTCTTCTATAAACATAGGCCTTTTCTCACATAGTCATTCCGTCAACATGAAGATGTCAGGATTTACATCATGTTTGGTAAAATTTAGACATTCAGTTAAAAGTGATTATTTTAGTGAATTAGGGAACGAATCTACATTTGTAAAATGCTTGGTCTCTTGGAAATCAAATCACATCCTGAAAATTTTGCTAAAAGAGACATTTACGTACAGAAACTTTAGGCAGTGTTTTATCCCAGAAAATCCATCTGAGATAAAATGCTTTGGATATAAATGAAAGAATTAACAAAATACCCCAACAAGGGAAACTATTTTATTTCTAAAATTATCCATATCAAAAATGGTATTAAGCCAAAATACTGCCGCACCTGCAAATCCGATAGATTTAGAACTGGTATCAATTCTATGTATCATAGAATAAAGAAGAAAGAACGGCAATTTATGTTTTGCTGCAACTTAACTTGATTATATCTGACTAAGATGGTGAATTCAGACCTCGTGGTACTCTCTACAACTGGAAAAAATAATGCCTTGTATCTTCTGAACGTGTGACAGATTTGTAGTTATGTGTGAAAGGACCTGTTCAGACTTGTGTTCTAGGGCCTCGCTCACGTGGCTATTACACAGCATACAGATCAGAATCTGTTGGCTTATCTGAGGTTGTACACCCCTCTGACTTCCAATTTATAACTCAAAAAGGGAATTAACGAGGCTTACTTTGGCACAACTGGCTAGAAATTGAGATCTCTCGACCAATCTCCTGAAAAACTGTATGGGGTTAAGGGAAGAATGAAACTAACAGTTACAGAGAACACTACTCACCCTACGTGTGATGTGATGTGTTAATCCACATACGGTTTCTCACCGCAGGACGCACACTTCTCCACGGACTTCCACTGATTAGGATTTATCCTGAGGCCCTTCTTTCACTGCTGAGGCCTAGGCTTTCTAGCCAAATGGCCTATATTTGTTATTGTTATTGTTGTTGCTGGAACTTAAAAATTAGCATTGATGTCTCTGACCTTCTGGATACACCTTGACCAATTCCTGGAATGCCCTTGCTAATTCTTAGATTTACTGAAACATTCTGTCTCTTTTTGACCCCGTTCACACCATAACTTTTCTAAGAAACATCCCGATGACCCCATTTTATGGAAATAACATAAAATAGAGACATAACCTTGTG
The DNA here is from genome assembly GCF_043159975.1 of Macaca nemestrina. Lineage (NCBI taxonomy): Eukaryota > Metazoa > Chordata > Mammalia > Primates > Cercopithecidae > Macaca > Macaca nemestrina. The sequence continues at coordinate 139,614,222 of NC_092132.1, read as the reverse complement.
CGTAAATTACCTTTCGTATTTTGCCCTCTATAATAATACTATAAACTGGTCCTTAGGGTATTGTACATGCAGTCATAATGAGACAGGCTCAAAACTGTTAAGGTGACCTGATCGAGGTAACAACAATAATTCCAAACTCTACTATCTGTCTTTACATGAATTTCATGTAAATGAATTACTAGAATTTGTTTATTTATACATTCATTTTGTTCCAAAACACATGTAATAAAAAATTCAATAAGGTAGGTGAATATTTTAATCAGATAACTCTGCTGCTTTAAGATGAAAATGTTGAGAAACTGAGATCCGAGTTTTTCTAAAATGAAATTATTTATTTATTTATTTATTTATTTATTTATTTATTTATTTATTTTGAGATGGAGTCTCGCTCTGTCACCAAGCTGGAGTGTAGTGGCAGGATCTCGGCTCACTGCAACCTCCACCTCCCGAGTTCAAGTGATTCTCCTACCTCAGTCTCCCGAGTAGCTAGGACTACAGCCATGCACCACCACATCCAGCTAATTTTTGTATTTTTAGTAGAAATGGGGTTTCACCATGTTTGCCAGAATGGTATCGATCTCCTGACCTCGTGATCCACCTGCTTCGGCCTCACAAAGTGCTGGGATCACAGGCGTGAGACACCGTGCCCAGCCTAAATGATTCCTTAAATAGAACAACAGATAACTCATCTCGATGATACAGGGTCAGTATGGTAATAATGCAATTCTATAGAGCCAAAACATGGCAATAGTAATAACTATTGTAACTTTCATATTCAATGCAGCTATTTTACCGATTAAAAAGTAATTTTAAATGTTATATTACTTGACATTAAAATAGCCTTGTGCAAGATTTACTATTTTCCACATTTCATAGATAAAGACGTTAAGGCCTATAGAGCTTAAGGAATGTAGGTGTCACAGCCAGCGTGTGGCAGAACTTCACTTTCCAACAGTAAGCCTTGGACTCGACAGGTGGATGGGATTTGTCAGCCCTATACTAAATGGCCTTAAACTACTGTGGGCATTTTCTTCATCCTTTTGTCTGATTAGTCAGTCAGCTATCAACTCCTCTTGTTGCCAGAGAACAGTAACAGTTATTTCTTCCTGCTGCCAGCTGTCATCATCTGTTTCTACTCTATGAGCTGGAAAATCAGATAATCAAGCTTGCTGAAAATTGAACATGAAACAGATTCAACAGCATCTGAGACAGGGCTTCTTCTGTGGAGTCAATCAAGTTCATGACTTTGGTGCACAAGTTTAAGACTGACTATCATGGTGGCTCATGAGCTTTCCCCAGCAGCCTGTTGGTTTTTGACCAGGTTTGCGAAGGGAGTGTCTACTGTTAAAACTGGTTCCCAAGCAGGTGAAGTGTGATGCTATTTACATTTTGCCATCAAGTGGAAGACAACAAGATGCAAAGAGTTGCGCCTTCTCTCCCACACACATTCCTTTTTGTTCTATTTTTCTGAGATGGACCATTAATGGACACATCAATTCCTCGTATGTGTGTGGCTGTTCATGCTACTCAAAGTATGGGCCTCAGTCCACTGCCAGTGTCTGAAATGTTGGCCACCAGTCAACAAAATATGTACATAAATTGAGTATTCAGAAAGCTTTATAGAAATTTGATACTGCTGCAACATTTTTTAATTATATTTTTAAAGTATTGGTATGCAAGAGACTGGAAATTATTTAAAAAGTTATCCCATGTCATAGAGAATTTGAGAAGAATCATCTTTGGTACGTTCACAATAGCGTACTAAATAGTGGACAGCAGACAAAAAAGGTTATGTGAAAGAGTGTTCCATTCGGCCTGTGAGCCTGCCAGCATATAAAACACTAACTGATCTACCATTTTTCAAAATTAACCAGACTCACTTCCTTCTATTTATTCTGGGTATTTCTCTGGGATTAAAAAAGTTTCTCAGTCGGCTTTAATGAAGTCATTTGCTATAGTTAAATAGAAGACTATGGAGTACAGAATACAGGGACCAGGACAAATGATATTTAAGCCATTATGTATTAATATTAGAAAAAGATCATTACAAAAATTAACTTGACTATCACAGTCACATTTCTCGAGCATTATAAGACCAAAGCAATTGGTATGCTGTTCATAGTGGGGTTTTTGTTTGCATTCTTAGTATATCTTGGAAATTTGATACAATGGTTTCAACTATGGACTTTGCAGATAACCAGGTACCATAAACAAATACACGTTTATAGTAAAGTTTAATGGTGCTTTTGATGTTGCTAAATATGATGATCATAAAATATTAATGAATTTATACAAAATCAAGACTTTCTTCAGTTTATATCCACTGAAAAAAAAAACTCAATTTGTTTATAGAAGCATAAATTTGAGGAGACACTTCTAACATGTGAACTTTTATTCTACAAATATTTAGTGAGAATTGTGCCTGGCATTTACTTTTTAGCTCCTTGGAATAAATCACTGAATAAGACCAATAAAATCCACTGGTTCTGTAGAGTTATACTCTCGAAATTGAAGAAGTAGAGACAATAAACAAGAGACATATAAAATACACGATTTATATGGAATGTTAGAAGGTGATCAATGCTGCAGATAAAAGAAAAAGTAGAGCAGTGTAACCAGGCCCAGGTTACCCAGGTTAGCAGAAGCATTAGTAATAAATAATATAGTGGTTGAAAGATGAGTTTCAAGCAAAGTCCTGAGCAAAGATTTGAGCAAAAGGTTAGAACTTGACAGTAACTTATAATACTCTCTAGGTTTAATACTCACATAAAAGAGACTCATTTTAATGACTACATTTAACATAATATTTATGGATCTAATTTGTTGGAATGAAATGAAATTCATAGTCTATTCTAAGTTTAGAAACCAAGAACAGTATAAGCATTTGAACAAATGATGTGAGCTTCCTGCACACACACAACTGTGAGGTTCAATCATTCCTGCTACAAATCTCTCTCCATCTTTTGAGAGAGAAGTGCTGTGTTTTTTTTCTAATTGAGACAAGGGAGACACATGAGTTTCAGGCTGTCATCTCGAGGACTCATAATTGGATTTTTTCCTCTTTTTTTTTAAAAAAAATAAATTTCTGCTACAGTTTTAAAGGGTAGGAAAAACTGAAAAATAAAACCTTTCTGCCTCAGGCAGATTTTTCTTTTGCTCGCTGAGAGGTAGAGAGGCTGTAAAGGTGATAAAAGAGAGTGCTAAAAAAAAAAACCCACAGGTTGAGAAAGAAAGTATACAATGGTCAAAGGCTTCTTAGTTTGAAATCCCATTCCCCTGAAGTGTCACCAGTGATTTGATGACAACCAACACCTGAAATTCTAGAACTGCTAACATGCCACGTAGGACTTACATCCAAGAAAGGACTGAGCTTTTGGTCTTAAAAATACATTATCATGTGATATGGAGACAGAAAATTAGTCTTAGAGAAATTTCTGATATATGAGATTGGAAAATAGTGAGAAAAGTACCAGATTATACATAGACATTTATTTAAATCTTGTTTCATTTGTATGAACTCTACATGTAAAATAATCCTAACCAGTAATTTTTATATAGATAAGATTATATATGATTGTTTAATACATTCTTTCATCTGCTAGCCTTAGATTCCTGTAGCATATATAAACTTTACTGGTGCTTCAAACCACACAAAAAATATTACATATATCATAGAGTCTGATACATCTAGTTTTAAAATTTATCTCTTCAGAAGTAAGTCCAAAAACTTAAATGCACAAAATTAACAAAAGTCATACTCTATGCGTTTTCTTTTTAGACAATTTACTTTGACTTCCATAGTATTCCAATAGGGTTTGTTTAAAACAATAAAAAAGGACTTTTGATGTTTATATCAAATCTAACTTGAATGAATAAAACATTTCTCTAGGTTGTCCAAAAATGAAGAAAATTCTCAGACTGGTTAATTTTTCTTTTCAACATTTCAAAAATGTGTTCAATCTACTTCCTGAAAGAAAAAATCTAAGATCATAGAAGGAACATAATTTCTGAATGTCCTACAAAGTTCTATTTGTTTTCAAACACTGACATTTTCTAGAACAGAAAAGAGTCCTAAATTTTTAATCATCAAGGGGTTTTGTCATGCCGGTGTAGTGTTGCTTCCAAAAGGAAAAAGAAAACGAATCACAGATTAAATTACAGACAAAAAGTTTGCTCTTATGCATCAAAATAAGGCATAAAGAAGTTCAAACAAAAATGCATTGATTCCCATTTTTATGCATTGTCAACGCTGTAATCCCAGCTGTGCTCAGATACCACTAGAGGTTGGTACACAGCTGGGACATTATAAAAGGGACTCAATTGCCAATCAGAACTTGGCTTGAGAGATTCATTGTCCAAGCCATTCCCTAGTAAAGCTTCTGGAACTCTGTGTATGCTTCAGTTATTGTCTCCATGAACAACCCAGAATTGTGCAAATCAAGACATTGCAGAATTTCTCCATTACACTTAATTATATATTGTGAGAGGTTCTAGCTTTTAAAGAAAGACCAACAGCAGATTTTTCTTATCGTTCTACAATTCTCTTTTTGAGGACACACATAAGGTAGAATATTGAAGCACTACAGCGTAACTCCCTTCTGTTTACTCAGCAATCACCAGTCGTATTGATGGTTAGTATGTTTGTCCCCTTTTCAAAGACAAATACTTCCAAAAGACAATGGTTCCAACAATGACAGAATCACAAATGAGGGTAATTGTCAATATTATTGTTTCGTACCTGAAATGAAGTCTCAATTGCCTAACACATACTGGGTATGTGTCACAAATATGGCAGCTTTCTCAGACCACATATCTCTGAAACCCAGAAGATATTGCCTCTCAACAAGCATCTTTGGTAAAATGTGTTTTTGATCCTCCTCTTACAGAATCCCAATATGTACTGACATTTTAGAAATTCCAGGAAGTTCTAGAATAAACAAACATGTTCACTTCTATTCTGGAAAACAATGTTTTTGCTACTGAATCCTTCTCTACATAGTATTAATCAACAACCCAGTGCTATATTTAACACAGAGGGGAAAGTTATTTCAGGGGTTAATTTAAAAAGAAATGTGTTGGCTCAAAAAAGAAATAAGTTGTGAGAATATACCATATCCATACTATTCTCTGAGAAGATTTCACTTTCCATAACACAGGTTACCTTGAGCTGAATGCACATTCTGAGTAAAATTCTGCCTTTTCAGAATATTTACAGGTAAGTGTCTTATCTTCTAATTTTATGTAATTGTTATATCTAAAGATGTGGAGAAGTTACACAATAGAAAGTGGATTTCCATTAATCTGAAGATACTGCAAGATACAAAGTTGTGGCTTCAGATATGAACATCAGATAGCATCTTCAAAGTTCCAAAATATATTAACGACTTTGTCCTTTAACTAATCAGCATTCCTCATTTTACACACTAGTTTCAATTTGTGACCATAATTCTTAAAGAAAGAGAAGGGAGAGGGATCAAAAGGGATTCATAATTTTTTATTTAAAATGTAAGATATAATTATAGTGTTTGTGTGTTTCTTTATTTATTTATTTGTTATTTTTCTTCTTATTATTTTTTTGAGATGGAGTCTCGCCTGTTGCCCAGGCTGGAGGGCAGCCCAGGCTAGAGGCGTGATCTCTGCTCACTGCAAGCTCTGCCTCCCGGGTTCAGGCCATTCTCCTGCTTCAGCCTCCCAAGTAGCTGGGACTACAGGTGCCCACCACCACGCCCGGCTAATTTTTTTCTATTTTTAGTAGAGACGAGGTTTCACCATGTTAGCCAGGATGGTCTCAATCTCCTGACCTCGTGATCCATCCATCCTGGCCTCCCACAGTGCTGGGATTACAGGCTTGAGCCACCATGCCCGGTCTATAGTGTATATTTATTTAGCTCTTCCTCTGTGTCTGAGACTGTCCTAAGCATGTAATATCCATTAACATATTTATTCCTCATAAAAAAATCCTATGAGGTTTGAATCTTATCACCTTTATGTTAAGGTAAAACAAACAAAAGTACAGATAATATCTTTCCTAAAGACATACAACTAGTAAGTAAAAGGTAGAGGCAGATTTGAACTCAGTTACCACTGACTTCCACATTCACACACTATTCAGTGCTACCTAACAACTTTCCTCCCCAATAAAATCCTTAAGACATCAATACAACTGTCCTTTGACTTGTCAGACAATAAAGATTTGAATAATAATTATAAGAAAGTTTTCATTTCATCAGAATTTAGAATGACGTTGCATTAAGGAAAGTGCTCTCATCTTTCAGACTATAGCAATTCTGTAGCTTTCGTGAAGGCTAAAACGTCATGGGCTTTCCTTATTTTCTTCTGAAGTCTTTATAAGTTGAAGTCAGTTTCACAAGGAACACTATCCAGATAAACTTGCTGGTTATTTCATAGGCTCCCTCAGTCATATTGATTCAAGTGCATAAAATGTGAATCCTGAAAATGATGATAGAAATGCTAAGTACATCGATCTCACAGATGACTCTTACAAATAGCTTTAATCATTCCTTTTCTGGATGCGAGAGATAGGTTCTTTTATTTATGAGGTTAAGATCTTCATATCTAACTCAAAGACTCCATAGTTCTTCCTTATACATGGCTAAAATGAAATCATGTACTTTCATGGTGTTTACATGCCTGTAAATCCTCCAAATTATATTCATTTAGAATATATTCAAGATAATTTCAAGACCAGGTTGCAAATATATTCATAATCAAGTTTTCTGAATGAATATAAATGTGCAAACAGAGAAAAACATTTTCCTGCATATTGATGAACTAAAAGTCACCCTCCTACGAAATAACTACCTGTCACAACACCAATGCTAACTGAAGATGATTGGGAGACACAAAGATTAGCATTCCAAACTAGTTATTTTATGGAACAAATCCTGATTTGTAGACAGATATGCTATATATAAAATGTATATCCTCATGAAACCAGACAGCAAGCAATACATCATAAGAACAGAAAATTTAATGTGCTTTGGTACCATACTTTAATAATTTTGAAGATTCTGACAACCTTGACTTGGAAAATTGAAGTTGTAAGCACTTAGAATTAGCAGTAGATTTTATGCATAGAATAAAACCATATGCTTCCATGTGCATGTATTTAGAATGATATCGCATTTAGGCCATATACCAAGTATATGTTATGGTATTTTTCTGTGGACTTTCTACTGGATATTGTGTGTGTGCATGTTCATGCATGTGTGTGAAAAAGCCTAAAGATAAATTAGCTTGGGCCCTTAAAATCAGATCAAAGAATATTAGTATGTTAACTACAATTTTGAAACAATATCCCAGTGAATATTTAAGAAGAATCTATGTCATTTTGTTCCCTTTCCTCATAAGGGGGAAATGTTACTTGAGGATTTACAGACCAACTCAGAAATCCCTTGTCCATTGTAGAATAAGAAAAAATGCTGAATCCCATTTTTGTTTCTCTACAAGCTTATCAATTTTTGATTATACTTTCCCTGTTTTGAGTAGCAAAGTTTCAAGCCAAAAACTTTATAATCTATTTCAACACAGCAAAGCTATTATCATGCTTTCTGAAAATAATGGCTTCCATGAGATGATTATAATAGATCATCTTGAATTAGAAATCCTTTGTGTAGTCTCTTTCAAAGCAAGCAAGTGATCTGAAATGGAATGTGTGCCTTTTCGTTCCATTCACTGTGCCATACACTTAATTCAACAAAAGTCCCAAGTACCTATTCTGTGCCAAGCACTGTTCTCAGTGCAAGGGACAAAAAAGATGAAAGCTGTTGTCACAAAGTTAACACTCTTGTTAATTAACGAGATGGACAAGAAAAATAATTACAGTATATAGTGGTTCTCGCAATAACAGCATTGTGTATAAGATGTGAAAGCAACACAGAAATTGGAAGGATCCCCTTGAAGGGCACTGAAAATAAATGATTCATAAGATGTTATCTAAAATGGGTTGTGAAGGATGAATAAGAGTTTTCAAAATGCCAAGATCTCATTCATCCTTAACTATGATTTAATTTCCATCTTCAGATAATAGCACAGTGAAAATCTTTCTATTCTAATATTGGAACAGTAATAAAATTTAATTTCATTGTTTTACTATCCTTAGAGCAGTAAAAAAAAAAAAAAAGGATTTTTACTAATTATGTAATAACGTTAACCTCATGGTAAATATTTCATATTTTCAGGGTAATGACTGAAAAAGTTTTAGGGGAAAATTCGTGTCTAAAGCAGTAGTTATCAGCTGTTCTAAGGACTTAGAGGATCTGGAAGAAACCATGAGAATAGTTGTAAATGCAGAAAAAAAACATGTTCTATATAATCTGACTTAGGTAAAGACATTCTTTAAGTGGAACATTTGTTGAGTATCTGTTGTGCACAAGGGATAATTCCAGGCTCCTGTAATACAAATACAAAGCAACTTCCTTTCATTAGAGAGTTTACAGTATGGTTAGGGAGATAACTTACTAACTCACGATTTCCTGGTTAAGGACTATGACGGAGGTAACCCACAAAACCAGATGGAGGGATACTAACAAAGAAATGAAAGGTAAAGCAAGGTTTCCCAGAAGAAGGGCTATTTGAGGTAAAGCTAAAGAGAGTTACAGTTAGCCACTTAAAAGAAACTAGGAAGCACAGTTTGGGTAAAGGAAATAGAACTTACTGACACCATGATGCAGGAGGTCACACCAATTGTTATCTTGGAGATTATATATGTAGACATATTTCCTGGAAGATTATCCAGGAAATAAATCTGAAATTTATTTTAGATTGTTTCAATTTTAGATTCTCAAATCATATTTCGTGTGTGTGTGTGCATGCATGTGTGAATTTTCTCACTTAAAACAAAGTATTAGAACAGGGTTTTATAAAACGAATCTGCACTGGGGTAGCTTTATTTCAAACAGGATGCTATGGCTCTTTTATTCTTAGTGCATAACGTTATTAATTTTAAAAACAATTATTTCCCAGGATAGCAAAATAAGTTTACTCCTACAAGCCAAACACAATTTCTTCTTAGTTATGGGTTGAAGCATTTGGAGGTAAGGATCCTCATGCCTCTCCGAGGCCTCGAGGTAAAGAGTGGTGTATTTGATTAGTAGTGTCTGCCACTCATCCGGGAGTAGAGAGTGTTGAATCTGAACTTAATCCCTTAAGAAGCTTTTTGTTTTACATTAGGCTAAGATCCAGGGAAGCAAAATCCATACTATCAATGATGGCTAACATTTATTAAGCACTTACAACATGCTCGCCACCACTGAAGGACTTTATATGTATCAATTCATTTAATCCTCACAACAACCCTGTGAGGTGGAAACTAATGCCCAAGAAAGTCAAGGAATATGTGCGAGGTTGGCAGCTAGTGAGGCTTCCCACACTGGCAGTCAACTCCAGGGGAAGTGCTCTTGCCAGCTGTACAATAGAGCCTCGCTGTCAACTATCCATGCTAAATTATTCATAGGACAATGTCAGCTATATCAGTAATGCCCTAAAGAGTAGTAGTAATACATATTTAAATACTAGTCAAATAAACAGTGAACAGGATACAAGAGGATATAGCAGATTCTCTTTAGCATCTCTACATTGCAGTCAGCCAGAGCTGTTTTCAATAACTCTAACTCTATACTCTCTATGTTCTATACTCTCTATATTGCTTCCTCTCTCTCTCTCTATCTCTCTGTCTATACTCTATATTCTCCATATCCTAACCCAGTTTCATTTTTGCATACGCCAAATGTTGGGACAGAAAAAAAGTATGGTTTAGGAGTTTCACATACTCAAATCCCCTTGTCTATGATTTTGCACAAACAACTTGTCTGATCTTCAGCATCCTCATTCTAAAATCGGAATATATACAATAGCATATATTTGGTATTGTCTTCAGACATCAGTGAGATGGTGGAATAGGACATTCAAGTGCTCATACCCCACAGAGACATCAACTTAAATAACTATCCATACATAAAAATGTCTTTGGGAAAGCTAAGGAAACCAAGTGAGAGATCACAGCACCTGGGTGTAGCAAAGAAATAAAAAAAGACACATTGAAGAGATTAACAAAGGACAGTTATACATGACCCACATCAGCACAACCTCAACCCTAGGTACCATGGTGTTACGTAAGATATCATCCACAAGGGGGAAGGAGAGTGAAGAGAGCACCACACTTTGCCTTGGACCCAACACGAGGCCCGCTCTAGTAAAATGCAGTGCCACCCAGGCCCCAGATGCCAAGCTGGGACTTATGGACTGAGCCCCCAGGTCCACCCTGGTTGCAAGCTGTTCCCACAGACCCGGGATGCAGGCCTGCTCAGCAGACTCAGTCTCTGGGATACCCCAGCACGCTGACCCCAGAAACTCCAGGCTCTACACTGCCCACAGGGGCCCTGGTCCTAGGACCTACTTCATTGCCAGGTCAGCCCCCAGAGACTCAGATGCATGGCCAGCCCCTGAACCACCCTCGGCACTACTTTGGCCCCCACAGTCCCAGACTTCAGGCCTGCCTTAATACCAGGCCAGCTTCCACAGCCCTAGTCATCAGGCTAGCATCCACAAACTCAACTTCTAGGCCAGACTCTGTGGATACAGGCTCAAAGACTACTCAATTCCAAGCTGACCCCTGTGGCCCCAGGCTGCAGGCCCAACCCAGATTACAGCTCAGCCCAAAGCCCACTCAGCCCACATAACCCCAGGATTTTAGTATGCCCCAACTCTAAATCAGCACCCCTACTCCAAGGCAACCAGCAAGAACCTGTGGACACAAGCTCCAGGCCTGTCCAGTGCCATGCCAGCCCTACGTACTAGGCCTACTCCCATGACCGCAAGCTCTAGTAGGCTCAGGTCCAGGCCTGCTTTAAAAGTCCCAGGGTCCAGGCACATCCCAGTAGACTCCAACCCTGAATGAATCATTTGGACCAAGGTTTCAGGCAGGCCCCTGTGGCCCTAGGAATCAGGCCAGCCCTCATAGACCTAGCCCCCAGGCCAACACCCACATACCCAAACTCCAGGTCAGCCCAAGAATAACCAGGATCCTAGCCAGTTCTCACAGCCTCAGACTCCAGGAAAGCGCCCATGGCTCCAGGAACCAGGCTGACACACATAATCCCAGGCTCCAGACTAGCCCATACAGTCCCAGGCTCCATCCCTAATCCAGAACCAGTCTCACCCCAAGGTCCAGGCAGGCTCCAGAAGACGTAGGGTCTAATATCACCTTAGTACCTGTGTGACCCCCTTGAACTGAGGCTCCAGGAGCACCACTAGAGACTGAAATCACAGACAAGCTCCTGTACACTAAGACTCCAGGACTAGTCCTGTGGACTCAAGCTCCAAGCCCACCACAGCATCAGGACAGTTCCCATGGGCCAACCCCAGTCCCAGGTCAGCCTCTATGGACCCAGGATTCAGGCTGTCTCCTGAGGATACAAGCTTCAGGCCCGTCTGTACCAACGCAATCAACAGATTCACTCCAGTGGACTCAGGCACCATATTCCACCGCACAGACCCATCAGACCAACCTCCAGAGGACTCCCACATCAAGCCAGCATGTAGGCCATAACAGACAGCCTCCCCAGAATCTCTGCATGGGCTAACTGGTCAAGGATTTTTCTACACAAAGCCAATCTTTAAAGACTAAAATAATTTCCTACTTCTTTAAATGTACAGACTTCAACCTAAATTAAGAAGAAATATTTAAAAAGACACAACAGCACCAAAAAAAACCCAGAATAATCTGAGTAGCTGACCCCAAAGAAATGGGTTCTACCCCAAACTGTCTGACAAAGAATTCAGAATAACTGTTTTACAAAGAGACAACTGAATAAAATAAGGAACATAATTAGTGGCCAAAATAATAAATTTAGCAGAGATACAAATTTTAAAAAATGAAACAGAAATTTAGGAGCTGAAAATACAATGAGTGGAATGAAAACTGCAAGAGAAAGCATCACTAGCAGAATTGATCAAGCAGAAAAAAGATCCTGTGAACTTGAAGGTAGGTTACTTTCAAGTATAAAAATAAAACAGGAGGCCGGGCGCGGTGGCTCAAGCCTGTAATCCCAGCACTTTGGGAGGCCGAGACGGGCGGATCACGAGGTCAGGAGATCGAGACCATCCTGGCTAACCCGGTGAAACCCCGTCTCTACTAAAAAATACAAAAAACTAGCCGGGCGAGGTGGCGGGCGCCTGTAGTCCCAGCTACTCGGGAGGCTGAGGCAGGAGAATGGCGTAAACCCGGGAGGCGGAGCTTGCAGTGAGCTGAGATCTGGCCACTGCACTCCAGCCTGGGCGACAGAGCGAGACTCCGTCTCAAAAAAATAAAGAAATAAATAAATAAAAATAAAAATAAAAAATAAAAAATAAAAAACAGGAAAAAGAATGAAAAGGAATAAAAAAATTGTAAAAGATCTATGGGAATACAAGAAAACATCAGGTGTTAGAGTTATAGGAGTTTAAGCAGAAGATAGAAATAAACAAGTAGAAAGAATATTTGAAGAAATAATAGTAGAAAACCTTTCAAATCTGAAGAATGATGTAAATATCCAGGTACAGGAAGGCCAAAGTTCTCCAATGGTCAAAAGTGTAAAACCAAGAGAGGATCCTGAAAGCAGCATGAAAAGAGAAGCAAGTCACACATCAGGAAGTTTCAGTAAGGCAAGCATTGAACTTTCCAGTAGTAACTTCACAGACAAGAGAGCGTGGGATGATATATTTAAAGCTAAAGGACAAAACTGCCAACCAAGAATATTGTATCTGGCAAAAATGTTCTTCAGACATGAAGGAGGGATAAATATTTTTCCAGATAAACAAAACTGAAGGAATTCAGTACCACTGGACTTGTCTCCTGAGAAAGCCTATTGGGATCTTTTTCAAGCTGAAACAAAGAAGTACAATTAGTACTGAAAACATCTGAAAGTATTAAGATGACTCATAAACAAGTACACAGTTAAATTCAGAAAACTCTAGTAGTATACTGATGGTATGTAAATCATTTGCATTTTTAGTATGAAGGGTAAAGGACAAAATTATTAATGATAATAATAGCTATAATAACTTGATAGGGGATAGATGCACAATATAAAGAGATGTCAACTGTGCCATCAAAAAAATAAAATGTTGAGGGAAGTTGGAGTAAAAGCATAGAGTGTTTTAATGCAATTAAAGTTAATTTGTTATCAGCTTAAACTAGCCTGTTGTAACTACAAAATGTTTCATGTAAGCCTCAGAGTAACCATAAAGCAAAAGCCTACAGTTAATGCACAAAAGATAAAAAATAAAGTATCGAACCATGTCACTAGAGAAAATCATCCAATTACAAAGGAAAAATCATAAGACGGGAAGAAAGGAACAAAGGATCTGCAAAACAACCAGAAAACAATTAACAAAATATCAGTTGTAAATCCTTACCTACAAATATTTGCCTTAAATGTAACTGAATTGTATTCTCTAATTAAATGACACAGAGTGCCTGAAAAAATGAAAAAAATGAGTCCTAACTATACGCAACCTACAAGAGACTTCACCTTTCAGGACACACAGACTAAAAGTAAAGGCTGAAAAGATATTCCACGCATATGGAAACAAAAAGAAAACAAGGCTAGCCACACTTTGATAAAATGAAATTTAAGTCTAAACTGTCAAACATGAGAAAAAGGTCAGTATACTATAATAAAGGGATCAATTTATCAAGAGAATATAACAATTATATATGCACTTAATATTGGAGCACCTAAATATATCAAAAAAAATTAATAGCTCCAAAGAGAGGGATAGACTGTAACACATTAATAGCATGAGAACTTTAATATTGCACTTTTAGTAATGGATAGATCACTCAAAAGAAAATCAATCAATAAACGCCAAACTTAGCCCAAAGATAGTATAAGAAAGACAACAATAAAGATCAGAGCAGAAATAAAATACAAACTAGAAAAACAAAAAACAAAAGAGTTGTTCTATGAAATGATAAGCAAGAATCCATAGACCTTTAGCTAGACTAATTCAGAGAAAAGAGAAAACTATAAATAAGGTCAGAAATGAAAAAGGAGACATTACACTAATACTACAGAAATAAAGTAGATCATAAAAGGCTACATTAAACTAGTATACATAAACAAATTGGATAACCTAGAAGAAGTGTGTCTAAGAAATAAGTTCTTAGACACATACAACCTACCAAGAATGATTTAAAAATCAAAAATGTGAATAGACCAATAAAGAGTAAGGAGATTGAATCAGTAATAAAATGTCTCTCATTGAACACATGGACACATAGAGGTGAATAACACACAGTGGGGCCCATTGGAGGGTATAGAGTGGGAGGAGGAAGAGAATGACAAAAAGTAACTAATGGACATTAGGCTTAACACCTGGGTGACAAAAATAATCAGTACAACAAATCCCCATGACACATTTCCCTATGTAACAAACCTGCACGTCCTACACATGTACCCTTAAACTTAAAAGTTAAAGAATAAAAAATAAAACAAAATGTCTCTCATTAAAGAAAAGTAGAGGACCTAATGGCCTCATTGCTGAATTCTACCAAACATTTAAAAATTAATACCAATTATTCTCAAATTCTTCCAAAAAGCGGAAGAAGAGGAAATGCTTCTGAACTTACCTTACAAGGCCAGCATTACTCTGTTACTAGGTTAGGACAGTATCTAGACAAGGACATTACAAAAAAAAAAAAAAATTATGGGCCAATATCCCTGATTAACATAGGTGCAAAAGTCCTCAACAAAACACTAACAAATTGAATTCATCAGCACACTAAAACTATCATTCACCATAATCAAGCAGGGTTTACCCCAGGAACAAAAGAATGAAATAATATATGCAAATCTTTAAATATAATCAAACACGTTAGCAAAATGATGAAGAGAAACTGTAAGATCATCTCAATAGATGCAGAAAAAGCATTTGACAAAATTCAACATCATTTTATGATATAAACTCTTGATGAATTTGACAAAGAAGAAGTATATCTGAGCACAATAAAGGCCATATTTGATTATATGGTTTGGCTGTGTCCCCATGCAAATCTCATCCTGAATTGTAGTCTCTGTAATCCCCACATGTCATAGGAGGGACCCAGTAGGAGGTAACTGAATCATTATGGGGATGGATACCCCCATGCTGTTCTAGTGATAGTGAGTGAGTTCTCACAAAATCTAATGATTCTATAGGGGCTTTCCCCACCTTGGCGCTTCTCTTTCCTGTCACCACATGAAGGAGGACATGTTTGCTTCCCCTTCAGCCAGAATTACAAGTTTTCTGAGGCCTCCCCATCCCTACAGAACTGTGAGTTAATTAAACCTCTTTCATTTATAAATTACCCAGTCTCAGGCAGTTATTTATCACAGCATGAGAATGGACTAATACATATGAGAAACCTACAGCTAATGTTATACTCAACAGGAAAATGTTGAAAGCTTTTCCTCTGAGATCAGTACACTAAAAGAGAGTGTCCACTCTCACCACTTCTATTTAACATATTACTGAAAGTACTAGCCAGAGAAATTACACAAGAGAAACAAATAAGAGGTATTCAAATTGGAAAGTAAGAAGTTAAACTGTCCCTGTTTGAAGATGACATAATCATATGCACGTAGAAAATGCTAAAGACTCTACCAAAAACTGTTAAGAAATAATAAACAAATTCAGTAAAGTTACAGGATACAAAATCAACATATCAAAGTCAGTAGTGTTTCTATACACTAACATAAACACTTTGAAAAGTCAATCAAGAAAACAATCCCATCTATAATGACTCAAAAAAACAGAAATAAGGTTTACCAAGAAGAGAGAAGTGTATATTGAAAATTATAAAACACTGATGAAAGAAATTAGAAACACAAATATATAAAAAGATACATGTTCATAGACTGAAAGAATTAATATTGTTAAAATGTCCATACTAACTGAAGTAATCAACAGATTCAATGCAATCCCTATCAAAATTTCAATGACATTTTTAAACAGAAATATAAAAAAAAAATCCAAAATTTATATGGAATCACAAATGACATGGAATAACAAAAACAATCTTGAGCAAAAAGAATAAATCTGAAGGTATTGCAATGACTGACTTCAAAATACACTACAAAGTTATAACAATCAAAACAGCATGGTAGTGGCATAGAAATAGTCTCATAGACCAATGGAGTGAAAGAGAGAGCCCAGAAATAAATCTGCCCATTTATGGTCAATTGATTTTTGACAAAGTTTGCAAGAACACAAAATGAGGAAAGGACGGTCTCTTCAATAAATGATGTTGTGACGACTGAAAATTCACATCAGAAGAATGAAACTAGACTCCTATTTCACATCAAATACAAAAATAACATCAAAATTGATTAAAGAGTTTAATATAAGACCTCGAACTATAAAACTACCAAAAAAAAAAACAAGGGAAAATTTCTATAACATTGGTCTAGGCAATGATTTTTTAGATGTAACCCCAAAAGCACAGGTAACAAAAGTAAAAATAGGCAAATGGAATTGCATCATATTAGAGATTCTGCACAGCCAAGTAGATAATGAATACAGTGATAACACAACCCAGAGAATAGCAAGAAAAAGCTGTAAATTATCACATTTGATAAGCAGTTAATATCTGAAATACATAAGAAATTCAAGCAATGGTTAAGCAAGAAAACAACCTGGTTAGAGAATGGGCAAAGAACCTGAACTGACATTTCTCAAAAAAAAAAAAAAAAAAAAGAAAGAAAGAAAACAGGCCAAAAGATATGTGAAAAACTACTTAACACCACTAATCATCAGATAGATGCAAATTAAAAGTATAGTGAGCTATTACCTCACACCTGCTAGGATGGCTATTATTAAAAGGGCAAAAGATAAGGTTGGTGAGAATGTGGAGAAAAAGAAATATTTGTACACTGTTGGTGGGAATGTAAATTTGTATGGCCTCAATGGAAAACAATATGGAAGTTCCTCAGAAAGGTAAAAACAGAATTGCCATATGACCCAGCAGCTCACTACTGGTATATAGCCAAAGGATATTAAATCAGTATGTTAAAGAGTTATCTGCACTCCTTTGTTCACTCTAGCATCATTCACAATAGCCAAGGTATGGGATCAGCCTAAAGTGTCAACCGATGGATGGATAAATAAAGAAAATGTAGTATACAATGGAATACTATCCACTCTTGAAAAAAAGAAGGAAATCTTGTCTTTTGCAACAACATGGATGAACCTGGATGACATTATGTTAAGTGAAATAAGCCAGGCACAGAGAGACAAATACCACATGATATGACTTACATGTGCCATCTAAAACATCCAACTCATAGAAGTAGAGAATAGAATGGGGGTTACCAAAGTTTGGAGGATCAGTGGGGTTGGGAAGATAAAGGATGCAAAATGTCAGTTACAGATGAAGAATAAGTTCAAGAAATCTACTGGACAATATGATGACTATAGCTAATAACAATGTACTACAGTCAGTCAATATTTGTAACTTTGTTGAGAATATTTCCATATCTTATCACACTGCTTCCAAAAAGAGTAACAAGTATATTTTACCAGCATTACAACAGAATCCATTTCACTCATTGACTATATTTTTTAAAATTTCCCAACTGCATGGTGAAAATAATGTTTTATTATTGTTTGTACGTTTTCATTTCCTTGAGAATCAGGAATACAAATATCAATTATACACTTACTTCCATTTTACATACACATGTGTATTGCATGTTATACAGTATTTGGATTTTGTTGTTAAACTGTAGCTTTTCATTTACACTACCAAGTTCCAATACCATTTTATTCTGTTTGGCACACTAGTGACTCAAAGTAGCAGGGAATTCATTATAACTTATGCTTTATATATTTGACACACTTAATTTGCAAAAGAGTAAATAACCAGCAAGTGATTGACTATTCTGAAAATGCAAACTTAGTGTCATACAGATAAAAGGATTTCTCTGTTTCGGCGCATACAGCAGCTATTACCCAAGACCATGAGATAGCAAATTTGTTATTTAAATAGCTACATGGATAGATCTAAGAGTAACTCAACAAATATTTAAATACTAATGGTTCTAAAATAAACAGAAGTTTTGCTTTTTTTTATGCTATCTTTCCTTACTCCCTTCTCCATGTTAATGAATATAGTAGGAATATATCATACATGACTGATAAATTAGTCTTAAACGTCCTATGGTCTTTTTAAAAAGTGATTTTGTTGGCAGCGTGCATTGGTTCACGCCTGTAATCCCAGCACTTTGAAAGGTCGAGGCAGATGGATCACCTGAGGTAGGAATTCAAGAGCATCCTGGCCAAAATGGTGAAACCCTGTCTCTACTGAAAATACAAAAAAATTAGCCGGGTGTGGTGGCAGGCGCCTGTAATCACAGCTACTCGGGAGGCTAAGGCAGGAGAATCGCTTGTATCCGGGAGGCGGAGGTTGCAGTGAACCAAGACTGCACCATTGCACCCCAACCTGGGCAACAAGAGCAAAACTCCATCTCAAAAAAAAAAGTGATTTCATTTCCAAGTAAAATGAATATGATTATATTTAGTTGATCATAGTGCTTTTATTTTAAATACTGTGCATTATTATATATTTTTCAATAAAAAGGGCTAAATATCTATCCAATACTAGAAAAAGTCACGTCACTAGGGTGAGCTGCAGTTTTTTAAGCATACCAAAAGATAATTTTTTGTTTTCTGTTTCCATACCTATCAAAGTCAGGATGCATTGATAAAATTGTGGACTGATAAATTTTGTTAGAAACTTGATTGAAAAGCTATGTAACTTAAAGTATATTATTAGATAAAAGGTAAAAAAAAGTGTCAAATTTAATACATTTATCTACAGAATTGAAGTAAATGAAATGATACAAAAATATCAGTGGTAAAAATTTATTTTTAAATAAACAGTAAAATATAAATTATTGTTTTTAATGTAATATTTTATTATAATACTAAAACATATTAGACTATTTTTCAGAGTAATGAGGTAGCTTCCATAATTTAAACCTTATAAATAATAATCATTTATATTTTTTGATAAAATTGAGTTAAATTAGATCATATTAATATTTCCTCATGATCTGGTGCCATGAGAAAAAATTTCTTAAATGAAAAGAAACGCTTTAAACTTTTTAGATAAAATCAGTATGTTTATGAATATTTGGAAATCCTTGGTTACATATTTCAAATATAACCTAGATAAGTATATAATTCTTAGTAATTATTGAAATTGTCATAATATAGAATACATTTTAAAGTACACATAAATAGTCCTTTTGGTACCATATAAAAATGTCTATGTTTTTCAATAAAGATGAATATTATTTCATAGTAATTACATGATTTATATAATTTTATATGCTTATTTTCTTTATATGGTTTTGGTTAAATATGAATTTCTTTATATGGCTACATACACATAGACAGTGGGTTAATCAAACAATCATGAGAAGTATTTCCTAGTCAAATTCAGAGTATTTGTTGCAGAGAAATGCATATACTGATTTTAATATATTTATAGCTTTCCTTAATAGAAAATAAGAACAAATCATTTTTATTACAGAATCTAAGTATGAATACACACATATACATGCACAAACACACGTATAACTTTCAGATTGGAAAGACTTTTGAATCCTTACATGGGGAACAAAAGGATGCCAACAATTTCACTGCAATGAAATATGTAAGCCAGAAAATATAACATATTAACTTACTATCCCCAAAGACAAAACCATTAGTCAATCTATAATATATTCTGTTAAATTTTTAGGTCTGGTCCTGAGTGCTTCTACTACCTTTTCAATGATGAAACTAATTCTGCCATACAACGCAACGCTGTACATAAGATGAAAAAGGCTAAAGGAAGAAAATGAAAATATTTAGTATGTATATTCTTTGAGTTTATTTTTAGCTGCATTTTCTTCTCTTTTTTTTTTTTGCAGGAAATGCTCATTTTGTGAGAAAAGTCATTTATTTTTTACATAATAAGATGATAAACATGCCGTCTTTAGCAGCACTTTCTGGCTCTGAGTTAGGATGATGAGAAACTTTCTAAAAACAAGCCTAAAGTTACCTACAGAAAACTCAACCATATGTAGACCAGCCTTCATTTCTCTGAGCAGCCCCACCAATGGATCAGAAGAAAGCTAAAGCCTAGATGACAGCAGTTCCCTTTTGTGCTGATGCCTCTCTACTGGGCTCCACAGCCTCTGTGTCAGCTCCCCGTCTCTCTCCATCTTGGCTTCACATTTCTGATAGAGTAAGCAAGGTTTTAAATCAGGCCACAATTTGGGGAGCTGCCAAGTCAGCTGCTGCACTACAGGGCAATAGACCTCGCTGTGTCACAAAGTAATTCATTTCTGAATAGCTCATTATATTTCCTCTAAATTAGCAAGATTCAAAGGTGACCTAAAACAAACCAACAAATATGTCCTTCATAAATAACATCCCAAATCTATAACCAGATTATTACTTGATATGGGTTAACGTACGTTGCCACTTCTGAACAGTTGTCTTCCTTATTGAAAGACTATACATTCCGCCATCTAATAAACTAGGTATTTGGTGTGAAACCCTTCACGCACATGTCTAAATAGAAATTTATATTTAAAATGCTTTTCAGAAATACTACATATGACATCACAAAATTCTGTTTAGTATTACAGCACTTCCTGTCTTTCCACATCAAACAAGAACAGTTTTTGCTGGGTCAAACCCAGGCTTCCCATTTGCAGAAAAACATGGGAATGTGGCTTTGCTTATCACAGGGGCATATATTGTTTGTTTCATTATTTAATAGTGTTTCAACTGCAATCTCCTTTACACCCATAATGCTGTCATAAACAGTTTCTCAAAAGACATAGAACTTCCTGGTTAGATATTTTGTTATTTCTGCTCATTTCCCTCACCACCTAACCTTTAACCCCTGGAGTACCACTGTCATGGTGACACTCTCCATACAGAACAAGGGCACAAAACGTTTCACAATACCATCCTCAACCACTGCTGGGGAGTCCTAAGGGGTCCCTCTATTAAGGAAGACAAGGATGTTGTTTGATTTCATTTCTTTAATCAGTGAGTAAAATAATCATTTATTCGTTTTTAATCTTTTAAAGCAGTACAGTGTGGAAACTTAACAAATATGTCTCCAGAAAGTTAGAAAATTCAGTGACAAAGCTGGTTTGACACTGATAAACTTTCTCAGACGTTTTGACTCTTATATAATTTTCAGTGAGTCTCATTCGTAGTTAAATTTATGTCCATAATGGTATAAATCTATACTGTTCCATTTTAGATGGCCCATCAAATAGATAATTCACATCCAACATAATAGAGTGGGTTGTTTTTGGATATACATTTAAGTAAATCATATTTTTCTGATATTGCTACTCTGAGTGAAATTAGATAGTGCATGTTACTTTCCAAAAAAGAAGAAAGGCAACATCATTTTTATTTTAAAAATGTATGAAAAGAGTACAAAATAACATTAAAATATAATTTTAAAGTATATAACAATCTTTTCTGTATTTAAAAAATTGTTGAAAAGGTAATTTCTTAAGCTTTTCATATACAAACACGAGGAAATTGTTTAGAATTCTTTAAAATAATCACAAGATTATATTTTATAATAAAATAAAATTTGTGAGTCAAAAATGTTTAGAATCATTTTCTAAACATTTTCCTAAGTTTCGACCAACTGTGGCTCTCAGTGATTTAGTGTTATAGTGAAAATGAATGCTTTCTTCAAGTGAAAACCAAACATACTACTATACAGGATTTGGCTTTGGTTTAAGTTGACATGCTAGCCTGCTCCCGTAAGGTTCTCTCTGGAAAAGAGTTTGAAAATCACTGGTGATCCTCCTCCCCTTCAATGCAGAGAACTCCAAAAAACTCTGCCTATATTGCCATGCTTTCCTGCAAAATGAAGCTTAATTGCTATCCCTGTATTTGTTTACTATTTAGATGCTACTTTATTTACAAATAAAGCTTTGATTCCAAACGAATGTATCCCCTAAGTTATAATTTATATATGTGCCTATGCTATATTGAATAAATGTATCATAGGCTACAAAATCTAACAC
Source organism: Macaca nemestrina (assembly GCF_043159975.1). NCBI lineage: Eukaryota > Metazoa > Chordata > Mammalia > Primates > Cercopithecidae > Macaca > Macaca nemestrina. The sequence continues at coordinate 139,592,125 of NC_092132.1, read as the reverse complement.
TGCATGCCAAATTTGCTTGCCACATGTCCATTTGACAAAGGGGCACTGTTAACCTTGCTTCTCCATCAGTTCAACCCTTCTTTTTCTGCCCACTTTATCAAGGCAATTAGAAAAAGTCACTTTACATTTAGGTTCATTAGCTTATTAACTGCCCCACCGAGAAAGCGGAAACTCTTTGGCAGACAGTCTGTATGCAATTTTCTGTGAGAGAATCTGCCTTTGCCTTTTGGTGAAAATATTTCACTTAGGAATAGATGAAAAGAATTATTTTCCCCCAAAATATATACAGAATCAGGAGTGATTATTTTAAAACATAGTAATACTTCTAAGATTTCTGAAAATCTACCTTTGATAGGAGACTTTTATTAGGATTGTTTAAGATGCAGTAACACTGACAATTGTGTTTAACTAGGAAAATGTTCACTGCGGATAGGTTATACGAAAATGATTCAGGTAGGTGCTATGAGAATAGCAAAAATTGATAAGATGGAGAGTTAATTAGGAGTTAATGATGATTAGGAGTTAATTAGTTCCCCTGTGGTCTGCTGAGGGGAGGGGAGGGTTAGGAAGACCTACCTCCTACCAAGAGCACAGCTTGAGTAAAGGCAAGAAATTCTATGAGTAGTTTTCTAAAGGTAATTTTATATTATTTAATTCTAGCAAATAATAGTGGCTATAATAGTATGAATGAAGAATAATAGTACATTATGATGGTTTGGTTTGGTTGCATGAATTTATACTACAAAAAGTAAAGCTCATTAAAATCATTTTGGTTCATGATTGCAGGATTTATACAGGACATTGAATGCATATTTTGGATATCAGATATATAAGCCATGTACACAGGAAATCTCGAGCTTTTTATATGTATTTATTTATATGGTTAATAAATATTACAGTTGGGTTATTTGGCATTGTAAAATACCCAGTCAGAGGAAGAAATACACAGAGAAAGACTGTCATTCAAGACAGAACATGTAAAAAACAATATTTTACATGGACAAACAAGAGACATGGTAAATTCAGATAAACTGGGGGATCAGAGACCTTTCACAGAGTTGATGAAAACTGAGCTGGGCCTTAAATGGTAAACAGATTCAGGATGAATGAAAATGACTTTCTCTTATCCAGTGGTAAAGAAATTAAAATAATATTTTATAGACAGGTGCAAAGGCAAACGGATATGACTCCACAAATCTCCATATTTTTAGACCTGAGTTAAAACATGTTTGCATACATGTTTCAATCAGTAATAACCAAGTTGCTTTCCTTGGGCCTGAGCCACAGGAATTTGGGTTTAAGATTGAGATTAGTTTAGTAGACCACTGATGAAGTAGTTCCAAGATTTCATGTTTCAGTTTATCTCTTATTATTATTTACACTGGCTAAGCACATTTGTTTATGTTTGTATTCTTCTCTTGAAAATATAGAACAAGTATGACTGCACTGATCTGCATCCCGGTGTTCTGCTACACTGACAAAACAGATTCTCTCATCAAAGTTGAAGACCCTATCCATCAGCCAAATTGATTGCAAGTGACATTTGACAAAGTGGCTAATCACAGCAGTAGTCAGTTCCCCTCAGTGCAGACGCCATCCAATCAAACAGACTCTCACTGGCTAAGGGGAAACAAAATTAGAAGAAAAGGACCAAGAATACTCTCCAGCACTCTTTAATGAGATAAACTAATATCCAGATACTGGGTAATACATTTTTTCCCATTTAAATATATTAATATACGCTAACATGAATGCAGAAGACTGTCACTGTCTTTAACATCCTTTCACACATTAATATCATATAGATTGCATTCTATTACATTATATTGTTAGTACACTTACATACATTGAAGAATTTCTATTTTGGCTACTTGCCTTCAGACTGATTTCCATTCTATAGTGAACAGCATTTTTAATATAATATAGAGCACATGTTTTTTAAACTAAAGCAATGGAAATTTTACTTTCCAATTAAAGCCTAACATCTTCCATGCTTAATACTTTTCACATATACCATGGATCACTGAAGAACAGGTAAGTGCTAGATAAACAAGTATTTGAGTTATTAGTAAAAGAAATATATTAGCTAAAAATAAATTAAACATCAAAATTATGATCATTCAAGTTAATTCTCCCAAATCATTTTTCATTTATTTATTATTCACTTACATCAATACAACCTTTGGATTTTTACTTTTCTTTGAGTTATAATCTATTATTAGTGTTATTTATCTTGATGCTAAAATTATTCCAGATTTGGCCAGTGAAGCCTCTGCCAGTTTGCAGGGTTCTTTTTCTATGTGCCTGTCATTCTTTGAACACTTTCTTCCCTTCTAGTGGAGTAAGATATTCTAGACTTATCTTGTTTCCCTGATGCCCCAGTCCCCAAGGGTCATGATCTCTTTACCTACAGACTGACGTCTAGAAACTAAGATCAGGATGCTAGATGTGTTCCTTGTTACTGATGTGGCATTGCTTCTAGCCCCTTTCAGCAGACACAGCTAAGATACAGCTGATACAGATGTGGATATACTTACAGATATACAAATATGTGATGCTAATACTGCCAAAACCAATCTGATGTTATACCAAACATGCTAGCCTTTCCCCTTTACGTATTTGTAACTCTCTTCTTTAACAGTGAGAATATATGTCTTCTCCTATTCTCTAAATAACTAATTTGCTCCAGCTTAGAATATGCAGGAAAAACTTCCAAAATTGTTCATTTATATTACTGAAAATAAAACATTGAAAAAACTACAGTTTAATATTTGTTAATAGTTCATTTAAGATTTACATAAATTAACATAAATGTACTCTGTCCTTTGATAGTTCTAAGGCTTTGATGGATATATATCAATATATAACGCCTGCCCTTCCTACATCCTTACCTTGGGTATATGTAATGTTTCTTTTTTTCCTGTATATTTCCATACATAGCAATGGACTAAAAATACTAAGTGAAATACTATGTATATTATTGTTCAAAGCAAACTCTTTCACTTAAAGTGCATTGGATAAAGTTTGACAAAAGGATATACTCACGTAATTCACACTTCTATCAAGATTTTGAATGTTTTCATTTCCCAGATATTCTCCTTGTCCCTCTTCCAAGTCAAATCCTGTCCTTGAGGGAAATCACTTTTCTGAATTTTTCTCCATAAATTTCTTTTCTGTAGAACTTCATATAAATGCAGTCATATAGTATTTGCCTAAAGATGATTTTTGGCAGTATATTTAACTCTGATTTAAAATGTTAGTTATGAATTCAAAGAGAGTATGTGGACCTTCAAAGTCTTCTGCCATAACCTAATACAAAATTCACTAGGAGTTTGAATTTCTCTCAACTAGAGACAGTACAGGGATCTCAGGCGTGTTTATGCCATGCAGGGATCTCATAATCTGTGCTAGTCTATTTGGATACTGTAAAAATAAGTCTGAAATTCTGAGAACATTCTATTATTAATGTCACTGCCCATAATCTGCTGCATTAATGAGCTTTTATAAATTCACTTATACGATTATATAATTTTTATCATCATATTACAGTTAAAATGACTATTATCAAAAAGAAAAGAAATAACAGATACTCGTGAAGATGTGGAGAAAGTGTACTCTAGTACACTGTTGGTGAAAACGTAAACTAGTACAACCTCTGCAGAAAACAGTATGGAGGTTTCTCAGACAATTAAAAATAGAACTACCATATGATCCAGCAATCCCATTACTGGATATATATCCAATAAAAGTGCAATCAGTATGCCAAAGAGATTGCTGTATTTCCATATTCACTGCAGCATTCTTCACAATAGCCAAGATATGGAATCAATCTAGCATTCACTGGCAGAATGAAGAAAATGTGGCATATATAAACAATGAAATAACTTCAGCCATAAAAGAATGAAATCCTGTCATTTGCAGCAACATTGATAGAACTGGAAGTCATTACATTAAGTGAAACAAGCCAGGCACAGAAAGAAAAATATCAAATGTTCTCACTCATATGTGGGAGCTAGATAAGTGGATCTCATGAAAGAACAAAGTAGATGATGGTTACCAGAGTCTGGAAAGCATAGGAGGAAGAATAAGATGAAGAGATGTTGGTTAATGGGCACAAAAATACAGTTAGAGAGAAGGAGTAAGTTCTAGTGTTCAATAGCTCAGTAGGGTGACTATAGTTAGTAATAATTTATTGTGTACTTCAAAATAGCTAGACTAGAAGATATGGGACATTGCTAACACAAAGAAATGGTATGTGTTTGAGGAAATGGAAATTCTAATTATCCTGACTTGATCATTACACATTGTGTACATGTATCAAAATATCACATGTACCCCATAGATATGTACAATTATTATGCATCAATTTAAAAATTGAGAAAAAGTCATATATTCTCCAACTGGGATCAAAATTTAAACTGGATTCACTTTTGACCACAGATCTAAAAATAATGATAAAAATGTCTGTTTATAATCTACTTCCAAAATGTTGAATAATTCATATGCATTTTATATATATATAGACATATTTATCATTTGTGAGATGCGTAAAGTTGTTTTTTTAATGTAAGAAAAGAGACTCTTCAAAAACTCCCACTGAATGGACAAGTAAAATAATTTACACCCTGAGAATCTTCAAAACAAAAAGTTGTTTTCCTCTAAAAACTTGGAATAATTTTTGCTATCCCAAATAAAACTGACCAAGACAAATGTACTTTACCGAAATTTAGACTCATAGTTTTCTAACAGTTTTCCTCAAAAGATGTTGTATCAGTGTCCTGAGAAATCATTTATTCAACTAAGAGATACCTAACAAGTCTCTGCCACATGCGATGCACAGTGCTTGACAACGGAGCCACAACTGTGAATATAAACGATATGGAGATCTTAAAAAGAAATAAAATTATGTGACGTACAATAACTGGAAGGAGAACAGGTCAGTGTTGGGATAAGCTCTGGCCTTTGGGCTAAGCAGATAACAGTTAAGCAAACTGCAGAGGGATGAGCATTCAAGGCAAGAAATTCAATATATACGAAGGCCTTTCTTTAAGGAGGAGTTTGGTCTATTCAATAATCCAAAAGATTGCCAGCATGGCTAGAAGAGAGAGAAGAGCAAGAGCAGGAAGAGATGAGTGTGAAGAGGTAGCAACAGCAACTAGGAAGTCTGTAGACAATGGAAAGGGATTTTGAATTCATTCTCAGGGCAAATGGAAGCTATAGGGGAGTTTAAGCAAAAATTAACATGATCTACATTTTTAAAAGATTGCTTTGACTCTCCAATATGGCATGATTTAAAGAAGGCCAGGAGCGGAAGCATGGAGACCAGTTAGGCAGAGATATGTAGAGCCACCATGCACAGCTGGGTAAGTTACGCAGTGCAGGTATGCTTTAGATATTACAGCAGGTTAAAGTGAGAGATGGTGATATAGTTTGGCTGTGTCCCCACCCAAATCTCACCTTGCATTGTAATAATCCCCACGTGTGAAGGGCAGGGCAAGGTGGAGCTAATTGAATCATGTAGGCAGTTCCCCTGTACTGTTCTCCTGGTAGTGAGTAAGGCTCATGAGATCTGATGGTTTTATAAATGGAAGTTCTCCTGCACAAGATCGCTTGCCTGTCGCCATGTAAGAGGTGACTTTGCTCCTCCTTCACTTTCTGCCATGATTGTGAGTCCTCCCCAGTCATCTGAAACTGTGAGTCCGTTAAACCTCTTTTACTTTATAAATTATCCAGTCTCAGGCATATCTTTATTAGCAGTATAAGGACAAACTAATAGTCAATAGTTGGGACTTTGGTGATGGTTGTGTAAAGGGGGAGAATGTAGGCACACACACACACACACACATGCACACATATGATGAAATGAATAAATTTACACATAGAGTCTATGTGTGGGTAACAGAAAACGATAAACAATAGTGCCTATTTTTCTGACTTAGACTCCTGAGGAACTGATGGTACCATAGGTAGGCATGAGAAATCATGCCTAACTTTGAACATATGAAAGTTGAGATTTTTATAACCCAGCTATGAGATGATATCAAGGATATATGAACTTGTAGTTCAGAGGAGAGGTTTATATGGCACTCTCTGTGAAATTGGGAAGACCTAACCTATTTATGGCACTTATGACCTTGGAAGAAAAGGGATTGCCTGTAGAGTGAACACTGAAACTGAAAAGTACTGGGCTTAGGCATAAGATCTATTGGTACGTGTACATTCTGGAGCTGATTAAAGAAAGAAGAGTAAGCAAAGAAGACAACATGTGACCCATGATGTAAGAAGAGAACCATGAGTATGAACAATGGAAGCCAAGAGAAGTGAGTGTTACAAGTAAGAGAAAATTAACTGTGCAGAGGAGTGACATTGAGAGTTTTCAACATGGAGGTCAACCTTTGATCAGAGAACTTCAGGGGAGCATTGGAAATGGAAGCCAAAATCAGAGTGAATTAATAGTGAATTGAAGCTGATGAGTGGAGAAGGGGAACTGGAGAAAGTATGTAAATATAACACAGAAGTTAGGCTCTGAAGGGAAGGATAAAAATGAAGACAATAACCAGAAGTGGTACATAAAGGGAATGTTGCATTTTTAGGTGAGAGATATTAGCATATGCTTGAATGCTGACTGGGAAATACTTGCCTCCTTCTGGGATTGAGTACCATTTTTAATGTGCTGAAAGTCAAGAAACATCACACATATGAAGAACAATAACTCACTGAAATTCAGTTAAGAGGTTCTCAGTCTTAGTAGTTTAATAGATTTGATAGTCATAGAGATGATTTATTCTGAAATCAAACTGCTGACAGCTTCTTTCTTCTTCAATCCTTCTTCACCTGCAGAAATTCAAAAACCTCTTCAGATGCATCCAAATGAAAAGGGAATGATTCACCATCTAAGTTGAAAGCATAAAGAAAGAGGGATGAAGGGGTAAAAATGGGGAAAGGACATGGGTAGGAGGCTAAAGAGAAAAAGAATATTTATTCTTCATGCATCTGGCTTCTTTCACTCCACATAAGGTCTTGAAATTTATCCTTGTTGTTTATCTGCAGTTTGTTTCCTTAAATTGTTGTATAGAATGAATACTACAATTTTTATTTAGCTATCCTCCTCTTGACATGTAGTTTGTTTCAATTTGAGGCCTGTTATAAATAATAATGCTATGAGCTTCTCTCATACATCTCTTGGTGGACATATGCATATATTTTCCTTGAGTACATACCTAGGATTGGAATTGTTAAGTGGTAGGGTAGGTGTATGTTAAGCTTTAGGAGATACTGACAGAGTATTCCAAAGTAATTGTTCCAATTCTGGCAATATGTAGAGTTTTGTTTCTCCACAGTCTTGCCCACCATTGCTGTTACCATTTTTTTAAAAAAAAATTTAGCTACCACCCTGACTGTGAGTGATATCTCACTGTGGTTTTAACTTTTACTTTTATTGAAACTCATGTTTATTTAAAAGCTCCCTAGGTAATTATAACATGCAGCTGGGTTTGAAACCATTATTTTAACCATTGCATCAAAAAGTTGAACTGCACTTAGAAGTGTGTGTAAGCATTTGAGCTGGAAGGATAGGAAGTGTAAGAAACTGGAAGGAGGTAGCACAGTTTGGGCGCGCCAAAAGAGTGGAAGGCTGCAGTGGAAAAGAGGAAGAACTAATGACAAACGAACTCAAGGCCAAGATCAATGAGAATGTTTAAGTCACAATGTTAATGTCAAAGCATGGATGGTGAAGGGAAGAATCAATCTGAGCCATAATTTAGACAGTTCAACATTTAGAAAAGAATGGTTTGAGTTGGGCTGTGTATTCCCAGGAATCTATCAAGATTTCATCAAGAGGAGGAGAGAAAGATCAAAAGCAAGAGATCTTTAATAAAAGAAAGCAGAAATAAATTGGAGCTGAGACAGTTACCCTAACCTTAGGTATGCAAGGAGTTAAAGGAAAACCCTCCAACCATGAAGGTTTCATGGAGAGTGAGTTTCCAAGTACACATCCATCTTTCAGTGCAATTAAGAAGGCAAAAAGAGGAGATAAGGGCATTTGCCGAAAGCGGGTTAGAAATCCAAAAGGTAGTGGGAAGCAAGTGAGGGAGGGTGGTGGGTGAACTAAGTTATGCCAAGGTTAGGACAGATAACATGCATCCGGATTTCCTGGCTATGGGGGAGTAGAGGGCGATCTGTGCATCTGACAGTGTCACAGTCAGTGGAAGGCATTGCATTGTGGGCTTGGTTCTAATGGTCCTTCCTTGAGAGTGGCTTTCTAGTCTCAGTACTGTATTCTCTGAGGCTTTCCTCGTCATGTGAAGCTGTTCCCTAAAGCTTGTTTGGGACATATGACAGAGACGGGAGCATGATTTCCTTGGAAGAAAAAAAAAAATTAAGACTTTACAGACAAGTGAATTTTGGAAATGCTAAACACCTGATAAATTTCACCCTTAAACATTCTTTGGAAAGTTATGTGGTTAAAAAGTATATCCAATTTTAGTTTTGCTTGACCCCAAATTTTCCAAGATATTTTATTTCAGAATATGTTGAAGAATAATGGCTTCCACTGAACTCCGTATGGAAAACATTGACCTAATATATTTATTCTTGATCTTAAATTATCTACTTGGCACTCTTCTCCACATCATTCCAATCCATATAGCTTGATTCCTTTGACCCCACTCAAGGCGTAGTTCCTACAATTCCAACAGCGAAAACCTAAGGAGAACAACTTCAAAATCCAGCATTCCTCTGTAATAACTCTAATTCTATATTCTAACCAAAGTTCAGTAACCAAGCTCCTATCTTGACCTTGTGATTGTGTCTAGTTTGCAAAATTCCAAGTGTCCTCTCTTTCCTATTTGAGGCTTTGATCTGACAGCAGATCTTTTATTCCAGCCCATCCAAACACTAATACCACACCATGTTCATGTCAGTTCTTCTGGATGGCAAATTTGTTTTTCTTCTTCCTTCCCTCGTAATTGTGAATTTTCCTAGTTTTTCTTTTATTTCTTTTCTTGATGTAGTAGTCACTATATCTTGCTAGATAAATAATCTGCACTCTTTTCATACATCCTTTCTGCCTGGCTGAGTTTCCTCTCATCTTCCGTAGTTGATTTCACATGAGTACTTGCTTGCATGGTGCACAGGTCTGTTCTATGTTACCTCCTGAACTAACCTGCAGTCCTGGTCCTGTGTATCCAATGTGAATGGTAGCTGGCTGCCTGTTTTAGAACTTAGAACCACAATTAACTAAGAGCAGGCTAATAAAAGCAATTAGGGGAAAAATGATTTATCCCACTCTGAGTTTCATGAGATTTACTAACCATAAAAAAGAAAGTCGGAGGGGATGTTGCTTTTACTTTTTTCATTTTGGTTTATATGGGGTGGGTGGGGGCTCAGTGAAAATATGAGGTAACATATCTTAACAGATGCTGTGCTGACACATAGGTTTCTCTTTGCAATGATATTTACCAGGATTACCTTCATTCAATTTGGATATTTCTTAACAAAAAATTCTGAAGAAAGCACTTTCTACCATTTATACATATGCTTATGAGTTTGACATAAACTGGTATGTCATGCTGCTCTGTGAATGTCAGAATTCTCACACCAAAACCCAAAATCCCCCATTCTTAAGTCATGACTGCCTTATCATCCTTGACAAAAGTGAAAGCAAGAAACAAATTTTGGATCTAAGGCATGAAACTAACATGACATATTTGACCTTTGCAAAGTGGATGTGATGTGCAGACAGTAAAGGGATGTAGCAAAGCTTTAGAGTCTAGTACCTTGACAATAACTAGGCAAAATGACATTGCCCATACATTCTCCAGATATTGATAAGAATCTGTGTATAAGTGAATATTTAGTTCTTGCTCATAATGAAATATGTTAATACCAAATAATGACAATTGCTTATTTTCAAAATCATCTCAACATTAATGTAAATATTTTTAAAATAGTCATCCACATTGATTTCTCTTACTTCCCTTCTGATGTTAATTCATATGGGTCAGTTCAGCTCAATACAGCTTCACCCATGTGGTCCTCAAATTCCACCTAAATATTGCTCAGGCAGAATGTAGCTTGGAGGCTACTAATAGCTTATATGTCAGTGCAGATCCTGGTGTCACCCCTACACCACACAGGTAAGTACCCAGAATGACTAACCCCTGGAGTGATGCAATGAGAAACAACAGCTTTCTCCTCCTTGGGAAGACCACCCGCTTATGTAACCCTTTATTCCATGTCTTGGGTGAAAAGAAGCCATAGGATATAATAGTTTAACATGTCGGCCTTATTTTGTTAAAACATTATTACATTAATTATAATGTAACAATATTACAATATTAATGTTAACATAAATACTTGAATGTGTTAGCTCTACCATTCACTAGGTGTATAACCTTTGAAAAATTTATTTATCTTCTTTAAGACTCGATTTTGCAATGGCTGCCATCCTAGTTTGTATATGAACATGTCACTTCTCTTATACCTCCTAAGTAGCTCCCCATTACCTAAAGGATAAGTTCCATCCTTGTGGTAGGGCACACAGCACTCTTCATAATATGGTTCCAGCCTTTCCAATCCACACTCAGACTCCAGCTAGGCCCAATCTCTACCCATGACTTGCTGTGCAAACTTGAATACATTTCTGGCCTCTCTGAACTCCAGTTTCCATATCCATAAAAGAGATATTTTAATACTGTATAGTTACCATAGATATTGTGGTCAAAATAAAGCCTGGTTCACATCAATTCTCAGAAAATATTAATTATGATTATCATTAGTACACAATTATTATTTTTTGTTATCCTTTCACAGTTATAGTAGACCTTGTCCAAACATGACTGTGGACGAACACAGATGGAAAATCTCTAGCTCCTAACAATGCAGAAACAGGTAATGCATGACTATGTAAGAATTTCAGGAAAAAACCATGAAAACTAGGCCCAAGAATGTGGCTTGATAAAAAGTAGCATTACTGGTTTACATAGAAGCATGAACCACTTCCAGGCAATGGTATGGTTTTTACGGCACTGAGAAAGAAGGCCAGAGACAGGGACCCCCTTTGCCAAAGGCTCCTAGGACCATGCACATGTCTCACTTGTCAAGTGCTGCTGGCTGCCACTGTCAACCAATGAGAATTACCAAGGAGACCTTGAGAAGCAATGTTTGCGCAGCTCTCTAAGCTCTATCACATCCTAGAGATGCCTAGTGAAGCTTGTGAGCAGAATCCATCCTTGTCCTTGAGTTGCATTTTCATCCACGAACCCAGCCTGATACCTTGGATGTGCGTCTCCATGCCTTTGCTGCTCCACCTGCCTGAAAGTCCAGTTCCCCTTTGACCTGTTTTTCATCTAAAACCCTGCCATCCTTTATTTTTCCAACTACTAAACTTAATAGCAAACTTCAGTGAAATCTATCGATTGTAAAGCTGGGTAAAGCAGTGATGTGGTAAGATGTCCTCCTGCTGTTCATTTTTAAATCTGTTTAGAAAATGTATTTAGGTAGTTTGTTGTCCCTGAAAAAAATAATTCCTCTCTAAAAGGCTTAGTTCTAACTGCATTTGTGAGACAGCTCTCCCAGTCCCTTACTCCCAGGCTCAGATCAAGAATTGCTGTTTAAACACTAATCACAAGGACTCTTTCCTTCCAGACCCTTGGATCTCAGTATCCTTTGGAGCTTTCAGCTGTAAGCATAGACTTCTTCCCATTCTTCTGTTTGCTGCCATAAGATAATATGAACTGTTCTGAGAGGAATATGTTATTGTTTTCTGTTCTATTGTGAATGTTAATTAGAAAAAATAACAATATCTTTTTTCTTTGGCTTCTCATTATATTTTCTGCAACATGGAAACAGGAACTCTTACTCCGGCATTCAAACAGTGCCAGGCCCATTGTAAGATGAACAAAAAACTCACTATTAATGAATAAATGGATGAATGCACGAATGACGTTGTTTTTCTGTCTTCTTTGCCTTAATGTAGGTGACCAAACAAAACAATAGAAATGATAGTGCCTAAATGCAGATATGAGGTGCCTACATTTCTTTCTTTGTAACTGTATTTTAATCTAAATGTTTTTTCCACTCCTAAATAAAGTTTTCTGCCATATTCAGAGCTGGCTAAAGGAGATTTTGCACAACTGGTTGTATATGCAGGTTTAACGTGAGCTAAGATGTCAATATTCATACAGCTCCACCTCATTAAATCCACCTTCCTAGTGACTTGGACGGCGTTTAAGATTTATTTTTTAAGGGTCTCCAAATTGTGCCAGTGTCAGCAATCCAGCACCTGTTAGTCATCAGGGGCCCAGTTCACCTCTCTGAGCTATTGCTCGCCGTTCTGACAGGCAAGGTTTCTGACAGGCAAGCTGAAGGTGACAAGGATGGATGTTTTGAGAGTGGAATGCAGCGGGGTACTCACCTCTGCCAGATTGCGTGTATGAGGCTCTGAGGATGTGAGGTCACGCTGCCAACAGTCATGATGGACATGTGGGCCGCAGTGCCCTTAATTGGGTCCACATGCTCTGGCATCGCTGTGCCCTGATTAGCACTGTGTGGGCCGATCAGCACTAGGCTGGAGCACAGCACTTTCAGGGGAAGAACATATGGGAAGTGCAGATGTTCAAAGGGTGGCTGCACCCCATGTACAGCCAGCAACCCTCCTTCAAGAATCATCATATCCTATCTTGCGCAAGAATATGCAGGAAGTTTCCAAATAAAAGTGTCATTTGAGGAAGAATCTGATCATTTTCTTTTCAGGGACTCCCTACTTGGTGTTCCTATTAGACACCCTGACCTTAAAAGATGTTGTCATTGAAACACACAAACACGGTCTTTCTATGATGAAAAGAAAATATTTCAATACTACTGTATACCAGAGATAAGAATCAAAGGTTCCCCCACAGCAAGTAGAGTTGAAGCAGTCCACATGTTACCAGGTCATATAATTTATCAATATATATTATTACATTATTCATTACTTATTCATGTATTAATTAAATAAGCTTATGAAGCATTTACAATAGACCAAAAATATTACAGGGATAATAGACATAGGGACACAGTAAAATGAAGACTAAAAGAAGAAATTCACTTACAAAGGACACAATGTGGCATATTGAAATGTAAATTAGATGACAGCTAAGTAATTAGTCCCAATTCTTCCAATAATTAGCTGTGCTCCCTGGGCCTCAGTTGTCTCACTCAGAGCTAATCATATTCAACTAAATGATTAAAAATGTCCTTTCCAGCCCTAAAATGTTATGAATTTATATCCTTTATCTTTTTTATCATGTACTCAATGTATTCATCCACTTATGATTTTCGTGAATCTCATCACCTAATCTGTGCCAAGAACAGTTCTAGGTGGTGAAGCTACTCTGGTCATAAGACACTTGAGCTTACATTCTGGGGCAGCAAGCTGAATTTTCACATCAAGGAGTCATCAAGACAGTGAATAAAAGTAAATCAAGGAAATTGAATAGAGAGAAATTGTTAATTAATTTCATAAGGGTGGTCACGTAGTTGAATCTATCACATTTCAGTAGGATGGTACCAGCCATACACATGTACACTAATAAATTAACAAGATAATTTATTATAATGATAATGTCCCAATATGTGGTTTTTTTTTAAAGGGCGGGGTTTTGTTGGATATGTTGGTCATGTTGGTCATGAGTTACGTCAGGTCACGTTAGATATGAGGTACCTTCAAGTATGCTCCATGTATCTTTTCTATACTGTGGACTATGTTAAAAGAGAAAGTCCAATTTGGAACATGCCACTTATGGGGTGAAAAAATGGAAAGTTAAGCTGAATCACATTCTTACATTTAAAGTTTCTGCTTTGATGGGATGTGTGTCACCACGTTTCATTGGTCAAACCAAGCCGAATATAATACTCTTCCCTTCAGAAGGAGGACACGAAGTGTTTATTTGTCTGCAATAATAAATTCTATAACAAATCTTAAAAATCTTAATTTTCCATGCACCTTAAGCTAATTTTACTAACACACCAACAGACTTGTCAAACACCTTTTGACCGTGCTTAATAGACAAATTTATCAGATTATCTGTTAATCTCTTTGGCTTTCCCCTGGAGCTCTTCTTCCCAGATATTTTCATTTGACTAAGTCAACACAAATAGCTGTTGACTACTAGGATATCCTGTCAACATTTTTTGTGTTCACGTATGATCCTTGGATCCCGTGTCTTCTGTTAAGAAAATCTGTGTCAAAAGTTTATCATACAGGTTATAGGATATGTTACATTTTGTTTTTACTACTGCAATTGGAAAATATTTGAACTATCCTTAGTATATCCAAATGTATATTATACACATAGATATACTATTGTATTCAGAAGTGGAAAAGGAAATTAAAGATAATTAAAACCAGGTGTTTTTAAAAGAAATTTATTAAGTTGAAGCTTCTTTTTTACATATAGCTTACGTAAAATGTCTCTCTGGGTTGCATTTTTTATCTTTTCTGTATCTAATTTTTCTACCAAAATATCAGTTTCTTGCTATACTGGAACTATTATCAGCTAGATTAAAATGTCTAAAGTTATTATGACACATTTCCTGTTTGACAGCATAATAAAATATTTTTCCATGAAAAAATATCTATAATTATACTCTTTCAGTATAGATATTCTTGATTAAAACTTACAAAATAAATATTTTTATTGCCTTCCTTAATTGATTATAATTACGCTAAGCTAACAAAAATATTAACTGTCAGTTTCTTAAATAGCTTGCATAAGTAATCAGCAAAGTCCATACACTACATCATACCTCCTAAAGAGCACATGAACTCAAGTTGACACTTGCTAAAAGAGCTGACATGTCATTAAAATAAGTTTACTTTTTAGTTAACAAACTTTCTAAGAATGACAATTACCAGATTATTTACACCAATTATTACGTAATGGTTTCTTTTAGATCCTCCACAAAAGGGAAGCAATTAAAAATTGCTTTAGAACTCAGCAGTTGGCCGGGCACAGTGGCTCACGCCTTTAATCCCAGCACTTTGGGAGGCCAAGGCAGGCGGATCATGAGGTCAGGAGATCGAGACCATCCTGGCTAACATGGTGAAATCCTGTCTCTACTAAAAATACAAAAAATTAGCCGGGCATGCTGGCGGGTGCCAGTAGTCCCAGCTACCTGGGAGGCTGAGGCAGGAGAATGGCGTGAACCCAGGAGGCGGAGCTTGCAGTGAGCTGAGATGGCGCCACTGCACTCCAGTCTGGGCGACAGAGCGAAACTCTGCCACAAAAAAAAAAAAAAAAAAAAAAAGAACTCAGCAGTAGATTACATTTACAAAATAATCACCAAGTAGTTTAATATTGCAAAGTTATAAGAATGCAAGAAATCATGCCAACTGAAAACTATATAGTTAGGTTTCAAATATTTGAAATACTGTCCTCCTAAATTAATGGCACTTTAACTTATATATTTGTTTCTTTGCTTATATTGAATTTCTGAACATAATCACTAACAAAAGTATGGGATTAGGAAAATACTACCCGGTAAACCAGTTACCATTTTTGGAATAGTTAGAATTGTCCTCTCCCTCATACAGCCCAAGCACTCCCGGTTAATGCCTTCAGTTCTTTCCAAGGTCTTTTCATTCTTTGTCTCAGTAACTTTTTCTTTCTTATCACTGACCAGTTTAAAGTAGGGGAATAGAACAATGGGTGTGGAGAGAGGCAATGTGTTCTGGCTCTGAGAGTCCCTGAACAAGAGTTCTTACAGGAAATGACAAGCATTCAAGCCCTGACATCTCTATACTAGGGCCATTCTCAGGGCTTTGTTTGCAGCAAGCAACCTTAAGGGATGAGAAAATGTCTCCCTTTGGGAAAAAAAGCAAGATCGTATTCCTGACTTTGGGACCTGTATGTAGTCAACATTCTGTGTTCTTACATTCTTCTAAAGAGGGTTGTTTTGTTTTTGTTGCTGTTTTAGCAGACATTTATTAATAATTTGCCTAAATTCAAACAGAAAACTCTGTCTCCTGGGCAAAGGCTGGAGCTCAAATTTCAGTTTTTAGTCTTAGTTGGAACGCTTCAATACTCCACCATAGTAGAAGGCGCAGGGATCAGCCAGAAATCTGGGTAGAGTTTATACACAGAATATGGGTTTCCTCCCTTGCCTTCTGTATCTTCCCTTCCTGGAATTTCTTCCATACATTTCTACTAGCTATGATTGACCCAACCTTTGTACCCTAGTTCTTTAAGACACCAAAAATGAGAAATGTTATCAAATGTTAGCCAACGACTATAACCTGAATGTATCCCCCTAAACTCATTTGTTGAAATTAAATAGTGTGATAGTATTAAGACGGGGGGAACTTTTCAGAGGTGATTAAGTCATGAAGGTGGAACTCTTGTGTCCAGAATTGGCTCCTTCTGGTAGGTTTTTGGTCTCACTGACTTCAAGAATGGAGCTGCGGACCCTTGCGGTGAGTGTTACAGTTCTTTTTTTTTTATTATTATTATTATACTTTAAGTTGTAGGGTACATGTGCATAACGTGCAGGTTTGTTACATATGTATACTTGTGCCATATTGGTGTGCTGCACCCATCAACTCGTCATTTACATCAGGTATAACTCCCAATGCAATCCCTCCCCCCTCCCCCCTCCCCATGATAGGCCCCTGTGTGTGATGTTCCCCTTCCCGAGTCCAAGTGATCTCATTTTTCAGTTCCCACCTATGAGTGAGAACATGTGGTGTTTGGTTTTCTGTTCTTGTGATAGTTTGCTAAGAATGATGGTTTCCAGCTGCATCCATGTCCCTACAAAGGACACAAACTCATCCTTTTTGATGGCTGCATAGTATTCCATGGTGTATATGTGCCACATTTTCTTAATCCAATCTGTCACTGATGGACATTTGGGTTGATTCCAAGTCTTTGCTATTGTGAATAGTGCTGCAATAAACATACGTGTGCATGTGTCTTTATAGCAGCATAATTTATAATCCTTTGGGTATATACCCAGTAATGGGATGGCTGGGTCATATGGTACATCTAGTTCTAGATCCTTGAGGAATCGCCATACTGTTTTCCATAATGGTTGAACTAGTTTACAATCCCACCAACAGTGTAAAAGCGTTCCTATTTCTCCACATCCTCTCCAGCACCTGTTGTTTCCTGACTTTTTAATGATCGCCATTCTAACTGGTGTGAGATGGTATCTCATTGTGGTTTTGATTTGCATTTCTCTGATGGCCAGTGATGATGAGCATTTTTTCATGTGTCTGTTGGCTGTATGAATGTCTTCTTTTGAGAAATGTCTGTTCATATCCTTTGCCCACTTATTGATGGGGTTCTTTGTTTTTTTCTTGTAAATTTGTTTGAGTTCTTTGTAGGTTCTGGATATTAGCCCTTTGTCAGATGAGTAGATTGCAAAAATTTTCTCCCATTCTGTAGGTTGCCTGTTCACTCTGATGGTAGTTTCTTTTGCTGTGCAGAAGCTCTTTAGTTTAATGAGATCCCATTTGTCAATTTTGGCTTTTGCTGCCGTTGCTTTTGGTGTTTTAGACATGAAGTCTTTGCCCATGCCTATGTCCTGAATGGTACTACCTAGGTTTTCCTCTAGGATTTTTATGGTATTAGGTCTAACATTTAAGTCTCTAATCCATCTTGAATTAATTTTCGTATAAGGAGTAAGGAAAGGATCCAGTTTCAGCTTTCTACTTATGGCTAGCCAATTTTCCCAGCACCATTTATTAAATAGGGAATCCTTTCCCCATTTCTTGTTTCTCTCAGGTTTGTCAAAGATCAGATGGCTGTAGATGTGTGGTATTATTTCTGAGGAATCTATTCTGTTCCATTGGTCTATATCTCTGTTTTGGTACCAGTACCATGCTGTTTTGGTTACTGTAGCCTTGTAGTATAGTTTGAAGTCAGGTAGCGTGATGCCTCCAGCTTTGTTCTTTTGACTTAGGATTGTCTTGGAGATGCGGGCTCTTTTTTGGTTCCATATGAACTTTAAAGCAGTTTTTTCCAATTCCGTGAAGAAACTCATTGGTAGCTTGATGGGGATGGCATTGAATCTATAAATTACCTTGGGCAGTATGGCCATTTTCACGATATTGATTCTTCCTATCCATGAGCATGGTATGTTCTTCCATTTGTTTGTGTCCTCTTTGATTTCACTGAGCAGTGGTTTGTAGTTCTCCTTGAAGAGG
Organism: Macaca nemestrina; assembly: GCF_043159975.1. Lineage (NCBI taxonomy): Eukaryota > Metazoa > Chordata > Mammalia > Primates > Cercopithecidae > Macaca > Macaca nemestrina. The sequence continues at coordinate 139,573,941 of NC_092132.1, read as the reverse complement.
TCCTTTCCATCCCTTGTAAGTTGGATTCCTAGGTATTTGATTCTCTTTGAAGCAATTGTGAATGGAAGTTCATTCCTGATTTGGCTCTCTGTTTGTCTGTTACTGGTGTATAAGAATGCTTGTGATTTTTGCACATTAATTTTGTATCCTGAGACTTTGCTGAAGTTGCTTATCAGCTTAAGGAGATTTTGGGCTGAGACAATGGGGTTTTCTAAATATACAATCATGTCATCTGCAAACAGGGACAATTTGACTTCTTCTTTTCCTAACTGAATACCCTTGATTTCTTTCTCTTGCCTGATTGCCCTAGCCAGAACTTCCAACACTATGTTGAATAGGAGTGGTGAGAGAGGGCATCCCTGTCTTGTGCCAGTTTTCAAAGGGAATTTTTCCAGTTTTTGCCCATTCAGTATGATATTGGCTGTGGGTTTGTCATAGATAGCTCTTATTATTTTGAGGTACGTTCCATCAATACCGAATTTATTGAGCGTTTTTAGCATGAAGGGCTGTTGAATTTTGTCAAAAGCCTTTTCTGCATCTATTGAGATACTCATGTGGTTCTTGTCTTTGGTTCTGTTTATATGCTGGATTATGTTTATTGATTTGCGAATGTTGAACCAGCCTTGCATCCCAGGGATGAAGCCCACTTGATCATGGTGGATAAGCTTTTTGATGTGTTGCTGAATCCGGTTTGCCAGTATTTTATTGAGGATTTTTGCATCGATGTTCATCAGGGATATTGGTCTAAAATTCTCTTTTTTTGTTGTGTCTCTGCCAGGCTTTGGTATCAGGATGATGTTGGCTTCATCAAATGAGTTAGGGAGGATTCCCTCTTTTTCTATTGATTGGAATAGTTTCAGAAGGAATGGTACCAACTCCTCCTTGTACCTCTGGTAGAATTCAGCTGTGAATCCATCTGGTCCTGGACTTTTTTTGGTTGGTAGGCTATTAATTATTGCCTCAATTTCAGAGCCTGCTATTGGTCTATTCAGGGATTCAACTTCTTCCTGGTTTAGTCTTGGAAGAGTGTAAGTGTCCAGGAAATTATCCATTTCTTTTAGATTTTCCAGTTTATTTGCGTAGAGGTGTTTATAGTATTCTCTGATGGTAGTTTGTATTTCTGTGGGGTCGGTGGTGATATCCCCTTTATCATTTTTAATTGCGTCGATTTGATTCTTCTCTCTTTTCTTCTTTATTAGTCTTGCTAGCGGTCTGTAAATTTTGTTGATCTTTTCAAAAAACCAACTCCTGGATTCATTGATTTTTTGGAGAGTTTTTTGTGTCTCTATCTCCTTCAGTTCTGCTCTGATCTTAGTTATTTCTTGCCTTCTGCTAGCTTTCGAATGTGTTTGCTCTTGCTTCTCTAGTTCTTTTAATTGCGGTGTTAGAGTGTCAATTTTAGATCTTTCCTGCTTTCTCTTGTGGGCATTTAGTGCTATAAATTTCCCTCTACACACTGCTTTAAATGTGTCCCAGAGATTCTGGTATGTTGTATCTTTGTTCTCATTGGTTTCAAAGAACATCTTTATTTCTGCCTTCATTTCGTTCTGTACCCAGTAGTCATTCAGGAGCAGGTTGTTCAGTTTCCATGTAGTTGAGCGGTTTTGATTGAGTTTCTTAGTCCTGAGTTCTAGTTTGATTGCACTGTGGTCTGAGAGACAGTTTGTTATAATTTCTGTTCTTGTACATTTGCTGAGGAGTGCTTTACTTCCAATTACGTGGTCGATTTTGGAGTAAGTACGATGTGGTGCTGAGAAGAATGTATATTCTGTTGATTTGGGGTGGAGAGTTCTATAGATGTCTATTAGGTCTGCTCGCTGCAGAGATGAGTTCAATTCCTGGATATCCTTGTTAACTTTCTGTCTCGTTGATCTGTCTAATGTTGACAGTGGAGTGTTGAAATCTCCCATTATTATTGTATGGGAGTCTAAGTCTCTTTGTAAGTCTCTAAGGACTTGCTTTATGAATCTGGGTGCTCCTGTATTGGGTGCATGTATATTTAGGATAGTTAGCTCTTCCTGTTGAATTGATCCCTTTACCATTATGTAATGGCCTTCTTTGTCTCTTTTGATCTTTGATGGTTTAAAGTCTGTTTTATCAGAGACTAGTATTGCAACCCCCGCTTTTTTTTGTTCTCCATTTGCTTGGTAAATCTTCCTCCATCCCTTTATTTTGAGCCTATGTATGTCTCTGCGTGTGAGATGGGTCTCCTGAATACAGCAGACTGATGGGTCTTGACTCTTTATCCAGTTTGCCAGTCTGTGTCTTTTAATTGGAGCATTTAGTCCATTTACATTTAAGGTTAAGATTGTTATGTGTGAACTTGAACCTGCCATTATGATATTAACTGGTTATTTTGCTCGTTAGTTGATGTAGTTTCTTCCTAGCCTCGATGGTCTTTACATTTTGGCATGTTTTTGCAATGGCTGGTACCGGTTGTTCCTTTCCATGTTGAGTGCTTCCTTCAGGGTCTCTTGTAAGGCAGGCCTAGTGGTGACAAAATCTCTAAGCATTTGCTTATCTGTAAAGGATTTTATTTCTCCTTCACTTATGAAACTTAGTTTGGCTGGATATGAAATTCTGGGTTGAAAATTCTTTTCTTTAAGAATGTTGAATATTGGCCCCCACTCTCTTCTGGCTTGGAGAGTTTCTGCCGAGAGATCTGCTGTTAGTCTGACGGGCTTCCCTTTGTGGGTAACCCGACCTTTCTCTCTGGCTGCCCTTAAGATTTTTTCCTTCATTTCAACTTTGGTGAATCTGGCAATTATGTGTCTTGGAGTTGCTCTTCTCGAGGAGTATCTTGTGGCGTTCTCTGTATTTCCTGGATTTGAATGTTGGCCTGCCCTACTAGGTTGGGGAAGTTCTCCTGGATGATATCCTGAAGAGTGTTTTCCAACTTGGTTCCATTTTCCCCCTCACTTTCAGGCACCCCAATCAGACATAGATTTGGTCTTTTTACATAATCCCATACTTCTTGCAGGCTTTGTTCATTTCTTTTCCTTCTTTTTTCTTTTGGTTTCTCTTCTCGCTTCATTTCATTCATTTGATCCTCAATCGCAGATACTCTTTCTTCCAGTTGATCGAGTCGGTTACTGAAGCTTGTGCATTTGTCACGTATTTCTCGTGTCATGGTTTCCATCTCTTTCATTTCGTTTATGACCTTCTCTGCATTAATTACTCTAGCCATCAATTCTTCCACTTTTTTTTCAAGATTTTTTAGTTTCTTTGCGCTGGGTACGTAATTCCTCCTTTAGCTCTGAGAAATTTGATGGACTGAAGCCTTCTTCTCTCATCTCGTCAAAGTCATTCTCCGTCCAGCTTTGATCCGTTGCTGGTGATGAGCTGCGCTCCTTTGCCGGGGGAGATGTGCTCTTATTTTTTGAATTTCCAGCTTTTCTGCCCTGCTTTTTCCCCATCTTTGTGGTTTTATCTGCCTCTGGTCTTGATGATGGTGATGTACGATGGGGTTTTGGTGTAGGTGTCCTTCCTGTTTGATAGTTTTCCTTCTAACAGTCAGGACCCTCAGCTGTAGGTCTGTTAGAGATTGCTTGAGGTCCACTCCAGACCCTGTTTGCCTGGGTATCAGCAGCAGAGGCTGCAGAAGATAGAATATTTCTGAACAGCGAGTGTACCTGTCTGATTCTTGCTTTGGAAGCTTCCTCTCAGGGGTGTACTCCACCCTGTGAGGTGTGGGGTGTCAGACTGCCCCTAGTGGGGGATGTCTCCCAGTTAGGCTACTCAGGGGTCAGGGACCCACTTGAGCAGGGAGTCTGTCCCTTCTCAGATCTCAACCTCCGTGTTGGGAGATCCACTGCTCTCTTCAAAGCTGTCAGACAGAGTCGTTTGCGTCTGCAGAGGTTTCGGCTGCGTTTGTTATTGCCTTGTCCCCAGAGGTGGAGTCTACAGAGACAGGCAGGTTTCCTTGAGCCGCTGTGAGCTCCACCCAGTTCGAGCTTCCCAGCAGCTTTGTTTACCTACTAAAGCCTCAGCAATGGCAGGCGCCCCTCCCCCAGCCTTTCTGCTGCCTTGCCGGTAGATCACAGACTGCTGTGCTAGCAATGAGGGAGGCTCCGTGGGTGTGGGACCCTCCCGGCCAGGTGTGGGATATGATCTCCTGGTGTGCCTGTTTGCTTAAAGCGCAGTATTGGGGTGGGAGTTACCCGATTTTCCAGGTGTTGTGTGTCTCAGTTCCCCTGGCTAGGAAAAGGGATTCCCTTCCCCCTTGCGCTTCCCAGGTGAGGCGATGCCTCGCCCTGCTTCAGCTCTCGCTGGTCGGGCTGCAGCAGCTGACCAGCACCGATCGTCCGGCACTCCCCAGTGAGATGAACCCAGTACCTCAGTTGAAAATGCAGAAATCACCGGTCTTCTGTGTCGCTCGCACTGGGAGTTGGAGACTGGAGCTGTTCCTATTCGGCCATCTTGCTCCGCCCCCGAGTGTTACAGTTCTTAAAGATGGTGTGTCCAGAGTTTGTTCCTTCAGATGTTCAGATGTGTACACAGTTTCCTCCTTCTGGTGGGTTCATGGTCTTGCTGACTTCAGGAGTGAAGCCGCAGACCTTCACAGTGAGTGTTACAGCTCTTAAAGTTGGCGCGTCCGGAATTGTTCATTCCTCCCTGTGAGTTTGTGGTCTCACTGGCCTCAGGAGTAAAGCTGCAGCCCTTCACGGTGAATGTGAGAGCTCATAAAGGCAGTGCGCACCCAGAGAGTGAGCCAGCAAGACTTCATTGTGAAGAAAGAACAAAGCTACCACAGCGCACAAAGGGACCCGAGCAGGTTGCCCCGGCTGTCTAAGATGGTCAGCTTTTATGCCCTTATTTGGCCTCATCCATGTCCTGCTGATTGGTCCATTTTACAGAGCGCTGATTGGTCCATTTTACAGAGTGCTGACTGGTCCATTTTTACAGACTGCTGATTGGTGTGTTTACAAACCTTTAGCTAGACACAGAGCACTGATTGGTGCATTTTTATAGAGTACTGATTGGTGCATTTACAAACCGTTAGCTAGACACAGAGTGCTGATTGGTGCATTTTTACAGAGTGCTGACTGGTGCGTTTACAAACCTTTAGCTAGACACAGAGTGTTGATTGGTGAGTATTTACATAGTGCTGATTGCTGCGTTTAGAAATCTTTAGCTAGACACAGAGCACTGATCAGTGTGTTTTTACAGAGTGCTGATTGGTGTGTTTACAAACCTTTAGCTAGACACAGAGCGCAGATTGGTGTGTTTACAATCCTTTAGCTAGAAAAGTTCTCAAAGGACCCACCCAACCCAGCTCAGCCGGCTTCACCTCTCACTCTCAAGGATAGCATCAGAGCCCTTATAAAAGAGCTTAAGATGTATCCTGGTGTGAGATTGGATTAAGAAAATGTGGCACATATACACCATGGAATACTATGCAGCCATAAAAAAGGATGAGTTTGTGTCCTTTGTAGGGACATGGATGCAGCTGGAAACCATCATTCTTAGCAAACTATCACAAGAACAGAAAACCAAACACCGCATGTTCTCACTCATAGGTGGGAACTGAACAATGAGATCACTTGGACTCGGGAAGGGGAACATCACACACCGGGGCCTATCATGGGGAGGGGGGAGGGGGGAGGGATTGCATTGGGAGTTATACCTGATGTAAATGACGAGTTGATGGGTGCTGACGAGTTGATGGGTGCAGCACACCAATATGGCACAAGTATACATATGTAACAAACCTGCACGTTATGTACATGTACCCTAGAACTTAAAGTATAATAATAATAAATAAATTTAAAAAATAAATAAATAAATAAAAGAGCTTAAGACAAGCTAACACAGGAACAGAAAACACAAATCTATTAACAGAAATCGCATGTTCTCACTCATAAGTGGAAGTACAACAATGAGAACACATGGACACAGGGAGGGGAACATCACATACCAGGGCCTGTCAGCGGGTGTGGGGCTAAGGAAGGGATAGCATTAGGAGAAATACCTAATATAGATGAGGAGTTGATGGGTCTCGCAAACCACCATGGCACGTGTATACCTGTGTAACAAACCTGCACGTTCTACATGTGTATCCCAGAATGTACAGTATAAAAAAAGATAAAATAAATAAAACAGAAAAAAATTAAAAATAAATAAATAAAAGGGCTTGAGAGACTGGATTCATTCTGTCCTGCTCTTCTGTTATTCAAAAATTCAGTGCTCTTTATTTTTTTGCCCTTTTACACCTTGCCATGTGAGGATACCATTTCACCCCTTCTGCCATGTGAGGACAGAGCAAGAAGACCCTCCTAAGACACCAAATGCCAGTGCCTTGCTCAAGGACTTCCCAGTCTCCAAAACTGAGAGAGATAAATTTCAATCCTTTATAAACTACCCAGTCTCAAGTATTTTGGTATAACAGCACAATCAGACTAAGACGCCACCCTACAAGGTGTTCAAGATAAAGCTGTAACAATGGAAATTTCACATAAAGTTATTTTCATCCTCCACGTTTGACTTCTGCCCAGTATCTGGCTGCTTTCTGTGGCTTTCCAAAGCTTTAGATAATTGTTTTTCATATTTTCCAGAGTTTATTATCTATGAAAGAATTAGAGCAGTAGTAGGTACTCTGCTGTACCAGAACTGGAATATCTACCCTTCAATTTGAGTTAAAAGAGTAAAACTTTTAAACATTCTTGCTATAACCTCTCCCGAAACATCCTACAGACTTTTCACATGTGATCATTTCACCACTTTATAAGAACTACTCTCACTTTAAAAGCATTAAGTTTTTATTATAGTTAATGAAAAGGTTAGCTTCTTACAGCAATAAAAACTAGAATGATCTTCTCAACCAAGTAATGATGCCACCAGTATGCAACTTAAGCTTATAAATAAAAACTGAAGATAGTCTCTTCTATTAAAATATCATATACTTTTTAAAATTAAAATTTAAGACTTATAACCAAGCTACTAACTAAAGTAGGTTTTCATCTGTCTGTACATTTGTAGAGAAAGAGGTCCACCACTTCCATTTCACCATTCCTATGCAATGATAGCAATATTTAGGCCTTGAAACTACTACGAATAGAAATGGTCCAGTAGTCATTTGAACATATCTGTATCTGTTACACACACACACACACACATACACACACACACACACACACACACACACACACAGCTATTTACTTACTTTGGGAAAATCATCCCATCTGAATAATAAACTTAGCTTGAAAAATAACATTTTGATTTAAAAATGTAACATTTGTAACCGAACACTTTCATATGATTTTTAAAAAGGAGCATCAGATAATGCAGTTGTTTTGAGAATGAATTGAAAACTACATACTTGGTTTTATAAACGAATACTATGAGCTGCATCATCAAGAAGGATTTGTTAAATCCTTTTTACAGTCTTACATATAGTAAAATATCACTACATATGATTAATCGATTTGGTTCCTTTTAGTAAAGATATAGAACTATGAAATGTATTCAAAGATAAGCAGTTTTAACTTTTTTAAGAATAGTTAAATAGACCTAAGCTAACAAAGAGCTGCCTAGTGGGAGTTCTCAGAAAGATACTAAAAAGAATGTCAATTGTGTTTAAAATGGTACCCACAAGAGTACTTGAGGATGATTTGAAGCCATTTAATATCTTTCCCATATTTCACATACATCTTGGGTTTGCCTAGAAAAATCCTGCCTTTAGAGAATAAATCAAAAGTAAACTTTTTTCTGGCTCAGTATTAATGAAGTTCCATGGTGCTATGTACGATTTCCCACTAGTTTAATAGACTTCATTTTCTTTGGGACTTTCTAAGAGAAAAACAGACTCCACAGAAATTGACTATAGTACATTAACAATCAAAATTGTGATGTGCCAATGAACATAAGCACATTTAATACGCATCACTGGTCCCCATCCAGGAATGTGATTGGCTAATGATTACTTATATTATTTTTCTATTTTGATGATTTTTGCATAGCTTTTAAAAAAGTGGTCTACATGATCATTTCTTACATGGAGAAAAAGTTATATTACAAAGAAAACAACCATATTAAAGTGAGACAAAATAATTCAGAAACTCAACTAACAAATCATTTGGCAATAATTTAAGTTTTATTACAGTGAAAGGATGGCCCAATTTATTCTTTTATGACCACCAATGATTTTTAAAAATCTCTTTCAAAGTGCAGATCTCTTTAACGCACTTCAACTTTTGCCACAGCTGTACTGTCTTCATTATTCTGAAATGACTTTGAATATTGCTTTTCCAAAGATTTAAATTATTTTTACACCCATAGTGCTTCACAGAAGACCAGTGAACCAGAATGCATGACTGGTTATTACTGTCATAATTTGAAAGACATCCGGAACAAGACTTAAGTGAAGTCATGGGATAGTTCTACTTGAAATTGAGTCATTAGTACTTTTAAAATTTAACTTACTATAGTTTCTTCATAAGAAGAATTTTCACTGCTCCATTTTTCTTATGTCATTTCATGCCTAAAGCTTACAGTTGAGTGTTACCATGAGTCAAGGTTTGCATTTCTCTCCACATCACACACAAAAATGATTATCATATTTTCCATTATTCCAATATTTTATTCTGGTATTATATAATAAGCTAGGCCTTCAACTATGACTCAAATTTTCTATATTTCAGGATATTTCTTTTTGGTTTCTTTTAGTGCTAGTGTTCCACAAATGTTTCTCACTTTAGAAATACTTGTCTCTTTCTTCATTTTATTCCTGGGTGATTTTATCTGTGGCCATGACATGACCCATACTGTACTTCTGTGCTCCAAACTCTTGCATTTGAATGCTTCCAGAACATAACTTTCTATATTTCTCATAAGCACAAAGCCACAAACGTGTGAAGCAGAATTCATCACTTACCACCTTAGTCCTCTAGCATGCCTATCACTATGGATGACACCATCATTTTTTGTCACTCAAACCTACAATTTATCTATTCTAGCATTTTCCCTCTCCTATCCCCACACACATTTTATACAACTGAAATCGATCCAACAGTCCCATAGGTAGTTTTCTAGATAAACACAGAAATTGGCCCTTCTGGTCTTAGAGCTTCAACCTTGTATTTATTTTATCTGAGTTCCTTCCTCAGGAACAAACCTCCAGGCCTCTCAAAAAAAAAAAGTTTGAGTTTCAGTCAAAGAACTGAAGATTCAGTCAAAGAACCAAAACTCACCAGATCACCACGTTCAGACAATCAAGATGCTGGACCCCTCATTCCTCATAATTGCTTCTTTGTCCTTCCCTAGTTCCTGTTCTTACACATTATTACATTTCTTCCCTGCTGTATAAACCCCTAGTTTGGGTGGATCAGGGAGATGGATTTGAGAATGAGCTCCCATCTCCTGCAGCACCCAATTAAATCCTTCTTCCTTGGCAATACTCATAGTCTCAGTCACTGGCTTTCTGTGTAGGGAGAGCAGGATCTAGACCAAACCCTGGTGTTTCGGTAGCATAACCATGTCCTGCTGGTTCTTTTGTGTTAATTTTCATTACTATGTCTGCTTGACATCGGTTGCAGTTTACGCCATCTTCATTTTTTCCTGTGCCGTTTTCAGCGCCTCCACCCCAAGTCTCCAGGCTTCATTTTGCTAAATTAATTCAATACACCACCACCAAGGGAGACTTCCCAATGCAAAAATCTGCTCATGTTAGTCCTGGCAAATCTGGATCATTTCCCCTTGCTCTCACTTCCTGCCTTCCTGCAACCATGTATCCTCGAAAAGACAGAACTGCTAACTCCAAGTGAGACCCACTCCTCTGTGCCTTGTTACTTGCTCTAGACTCTATTTCCAATTCCATTTTCTCATCTCTTCCCCAGCACACGTGTGTTTCCTAAGATTCAGTTTGGTATTCCTTCCTCATTGTCAAGGCAGAATTGAAAGATTCCTTCCATGTTAAAATTCCTTCCTCTTCCCCCAACCCAGGAGGCCTAGTTAGCACCCTATGCTTACTGCTATTGTATGTATGGCATCACTTATCCATGGTATTGTAATTACTATTACTTATTATTATTAATAATATTATTATTATTATTTTGAGTCAAGGTCTGGCTCTATTGCCTAGGCTGGAGTGCAGTGGCAGGATCTCGGCTCACAGCAATCTCCACCTCCCAGGCTCAAGCCAACCTCCTACCTCAGTGTCTTGAGTAGATGGAAGTACAGGGGTGTGCACAGCTAACGTTTTTGTTGTTTTTTTTTTAGAGACAGGGTTTTGCCATTTTGCCCAGGCTAGTCTCAAACTCGTGAGCTCAAGCAATCCACCTGCCTCAGTCTCCCAAAGTCCTGGGATCACAGCTGTAAGCCCAGTTGGTACTGTAATTCTTGAGTCACTTCTCCAATTCTCTGAATAAGCTATAGATGCATGGAAGTTACAATATCTATTTTTATAAACCCATGACTTGATAGCACTTAGCACATGGTAGGGCCTTAATTTGAAGTGCAGTAATGTATTTACGAATGATTGAAATTTTGTTTCACATATTATTGTGAAATATGTGAAATTTTACATCTTCCTTTTTAAATCTTAATTACAAACTGTTAGTGACTTTATTCTAGTATTCATATTAATGGCCTTAGAAGTCTACCTTACTTTTCACTCTTCTGTTACTTCTGAGTTATTTTTAAGGCTCTCATCTCCCTTCTGTGGTATATTATAATAACTGTTCTAATTAGTCTAATTCTAATGTTTTATTTTTATACCTGTAAAGATAAAGCACTTCAAACAGCTTTATATGTAAATTTTTATTTTTGGGTTTATTTATCTTTCACTTTCTATTTTTTAAGATTTTCATAGTCAACTTTTATGATTCTTTCTGCTCTATTTGTATCTCCTGACATATTAATATTCTCTTCAACTCAAAATATCCTACCATTGTATTCAATTACCTCCACTTCTTCCATTTTAAAATATTCTTTTTACATTGAATATATCGCTTTTTTCTTTCCTTCTTTTGAAAATGTGCATCACTAGGCTTTTAGGCCAGCTGATTTCCATCTCAAATTCTGCCACCTAGTCTCTCACTAAGATTTTTATTCACAGAAAATTTGACACCAAGCCTAATACATTATCATGGAGAGGTATTATAGTTGGAAAGCAAAAGGATTTCACTGTATCTAAAATATGGCCTGAACTGACAAGCAAATACAATCTCTCTCAATAGTAATACCTTTATACATACCGTTTGTATTCACTGAGCTTTTCATAAGATAGCAATAGTTAATACCGAGGGCAATAAAACCTTCTTAAGATATTGAAATAAACATGAACTATATATGAATATGTGGTCATACACATCACAATTAAACTTTTAAAATACATATGTAGATCATGTGTAAATGTTTATAATTTTTAACTGCAATGATTATATCTGTTCAAAATTTCCAATTTTGTATAATCTCCAGTCATTTATTTCCATATAGGATCCTCTTTCATCACAACACCCATATCCTCCTGCTTGCCTGCACACTCCACCCACCCTGCACACACTGTACTAATAATGGTTACTTTTTAAATATGCATACTGAATTTTTTTATCTAAAAGTCTCCAATTTCACAATTGGTCTAAAAATCCATGTTTTAGAGCTAGAAGAAATTATTTTATTCAACTTTCTGTTTTCAGGTACATAAACCTTATTATCCCTACTGTATTGATAAAACTACTATAGGTAAGGAAGTTAAGTGACTTTACAGAGGTCATCCAATGTGTATTAGGACCAGGTGTCCCAGGAGTAAGGGCTCTTAATCCTATTCCCTAGTGCCCTTGGTAATGCTTATGTAAATATTCATTATTGCTATGCATTGATTTTGCCAAACCATCTTTTAAAACATTTTATATTTGTACCACTTCTTAGTGTTGTGAACTTGATAAAATAATTTCACAATATTTTTTAATTACACTTATATTAACCTCTACCTCAAAACTCATTCATTTTTTTTCTTTCATCTATAAATATCCATTAGCTGCCTATTCTATGCCATGCACTGTGTAAGATACAGAAATTAAATGTGAGCCATCATCACAGAGCTCACAGTCTAATGAAAGATAAAAACAATTAAGCAATACAATTTGAAAAGCATGCCCATTCCTCTTGTGCCAATATATAGGAACACATTAGATAGGTAATGGGAAGGATAAAAATGACCAAAATGAGATGAAAAGGATGATTTAGAAAAGGCTTGTTAGTTATGAAAATCATGTTCTAGGCACAGAGTACCATGCAAGAGGCCATGGTGCATCTTTGTGACTAACAGTAGTTTCGCATGGCTGGGGCATGGGACGTAACAGCAGTACCATAAAAGATGCCACTAGAAGGCCGGGCGCAGTGGCTCACGCCTGTAATCCCAGCACTTTGGGAGGCCGAGGCGGGCGGATCACGAGGTCAGGAGATCGAGACCATCCTGGCGAACCCGGTGAAACCCCGTCTCTACTAAAAACTACAAAAAACTAGCCGGGCGAGGTGGCGGCGCCTGTAGTCCCAGCTACTTGGGAGGCTGAGGCAGGAGAATGGCGTGGACCCGGGAGGCGGAGCTTGCAGTGAGCTGAGATCCGGCCACTGCACTCCAGCCCGGGCGACAGAGCGAGACTCCGTCTCAAAAAAAAAAAAAAGATGCCACTAGAAGTCTGAACAGAAATCAAATCTTCATGAACTTTGAAACTCTTATAAGGAAAGTTGGATTTTATTCTAAAGAAAATAAGGAGTAGAGGAGTAAACTCTCATTCTAATATACGATTATGTGATAAGTCAACCTTCCAACATCATTGTGATACTCATCCTTGGTTTCTGATTTCCATTCTAAAGAGACTTATTTTTATGATCATCACCCTGCTTAGCAGTTTTCTAATTCAATATCTCTTTTCAGTGATGTCCACACTGTAACCCACTGGTAACCATTTAGAATTTAGAGGTAAAATATGTAATCATTATCACATTTATTGAGCACCCAACCATGTCAGGGATTGGGCTAAATTCATTTGTCATTCTGACATGTAACTACAAAAACCTGTGATATAATCCTCTTTATCTTCAAATTGTAGATGAGAACTTTGATGTTAACAGAAGTTAAATAATTAGCCAAAAAATCAAACAGCTAGTAAATTTTAACATCAGGCTTGTATACTCAAACTTTCTTTACACACAACACATCCTTGCAAAGAATACTGGAAATCCACTATGTGACACTTGAAAACAATAAGCATATGTTTTAAAGAAGAAAGTATCTATTTGCAAAAATCTTCAAAGACACATTAAGACCATTTAAGATATTTCCCTAATAAACTATCTCATTTAAAAAATGTCCTCAGCAATATACACAGTCAACCCAATTAAACCCCGCAAACCACAGAGTCTAAATATTTGTTGATGTATTTGAGGCCAACTTTTCTCTATAGTATTAAGTTTATGGGGTCTGTGCTTCTACTACTGATGTTGGCACTTTCATTTTTCTGTTTTACATTTAGTCTTTAAAAACAGCAAGAATAGAATACAACAAAAGCTGATCATAAAAAAAAAATGCCCTACTGGACAAAAACGGGCTACTGCTGAAGTTATAATATCGGCTGACAGATGGCACCATTACCAATATTCCAGAATGTTCTTTCTTCATTTAATAATCAAAGTCTTTATTCTTTGTCCCTAAATTCAATGGATACATTTTACTCCATAATTTACGACAATACAGAGGCTTTTTGGGGTTTTGTTGTTTCTTGTTTGTTTTGTTTTTTGGTAGACACAGGGTCTTGCTATCATGCCCAGGCTTGTTTCAAACTCTTGGCCTCAAGTGATCCTCCTGCCTCAGCCTCCTAAAGTACTAGGATTACAGGCATGAGCCACCAGGTCTATCCACAATGCAAAGTTTTGGAAGTGTATTGGTCAAAGTCTAGAATTGCTAATTATTTACAAGGTTATTGTGAATATTGTAAAAAAAAAAAAATGCATGTAAGGGTTGTATTTTCCAAGTGTGTATACCTCAAGACTTTCAAGATTTTATAGCAGTGGAATTTGGTCTCATTTTTTTTTCTGATTTTCTTTCAGGTTAAGTCCACCCAGCAGTATACTGGCCCAATATGTTTGGGAACAGCAACCTCCAGGTCCTATTTCTGAATCCCCAACTTTTAATTCACTCTGGCAGTTCTGATCATGGTAGCTTAAATGCACTATCTTACTTTTGCTTACCATACATTACTTTATTCCAAACTTATAGTCTTCTCCATTTATTGTGATCATCTTGGCATATAATTAACATAAAGTACTTAATATCCCAGAGAATGCATTTCTCACACCCTATTCTAGATTACTTATCCAAATACTTAAAAATGCAATACATCTTTGACTTTCCACTTTTCTTATTTCTTAGCTGCTTTAATAACTGTGCTCTTTTCTTTACAAGCCATAGAAGTGTGTGTGTGCATATGTGCTTCAATTTATATATTTGTTAGGCACACACACAAACACACACACACACCTGCAAGAAAAAAAGAAAGATTTAGTAATTTAGGCAAATAAGAATGTTAATTTTAGTGTTAAGATTCCCTGCCTGATCAAAATTATCGGCATTCAGTAAAAATTCTTCCAGTGTGAAATATTTTCCTTCTTGTGCTACATGTCATTCCTACACTAACTAGCCAAACGAAAGATACCTCAAATTCTGATGATTATATTAGTTATTCTCAGCAAGCTTCAAAGTACTCCTCTGATCACCTTAATTACAATTTTAGGAGCACTGCAATACATAAATAATTGCATTCAGAAAATTATAAACACTAAATTTGGTTTCATTTTACCATGAGAGCTCATTTTTAAGGTTCATCTTCTCTGAAGGCTTTCCGATATATAAAAGCAACTGGAAAATTTATATATACATGTTTATTTCACTGTTCTGCAAATGATAATATGCAACTGACACTTTTGGTGGTTGAGCATTTTTTTTGTAACACCAAAGCATTTATCCACATAAAATGAAAATGAATATATAATAATTGACTGGGACTTGATTTTAAGGTAATAGACTAAGTCCCTCTAACAATGAATATCTTAGCACTCAGAGGAAAGAATGTAACAAGTAAAAATTGCATAGGGCCCATGGGCCTTCCAGAAAGACTTTGAAATCCTCTAGCTTGCATATGAAAATTTATTGCAAATGGATTTTTACAGCAGAGGGATGTTACTTAAAGAGCAATTCAAGGCTCAGTGTGATATTTAGACTTAATATTTTACAAGCTTTACAGTTAACTTCTTTTAACTCCTTGGAAATACAAACAGGATATAGTCTTCTAGTTGAATGAGTGTATAAGCCTTCCTATTATTTGTGGGTTTAGAGAACAACTTTGTAGCATAGAAAAAAGCACAGGATTTGCTGTCAAAACACTGAGGTTTTCATCTCGGATCTGCCACTTAGCCAGAAGTCCTCAGATATGTTATTAGAGCGCTAAATTAAAAGGAGAAATAATCTCTTAGTAGGGGTGGGATAATGTGAACATTAGTAAGTAGGTACTCAATAATGTTAGGCAACTTCCCAAACTAGTAATACCTAAGAAGAAATCTGACTTCTCATGAATGCTGTTTCACTTTTCAAGGGAAAGGAAAAACTTTTTTTTTTTTTAAAGAAAAACTTGATTTGTTAAGAAATAGTAACTTAAAGTCCCCTATTTAATTTATAGTCTTTAGTAATGTGGTTTAGGTTTTATAATGTTTAAGTAGAACAATTTGATGAAATCAGCTATCACAAAATATGAAAAGAGCATAATCTTCCTGTTAGGTTTACAGGAAAAGACTGTGTGTTTGTTGTTTAATCTGAACAATTAGCATGTATTTCCTTGAATTTTTCAAAGAATTAGCTAGATTTATTTGATAAATCCTTAATAATAAATCAAAACCTATGAAAGGAGTAAGACTGGACTTTGGAAACCTATGTGCTACTCACAAGTCTTCTATTTATTGTCCATGTGATATTAGACAAATACATAAAGTTTTCTGTGTAATTTGATTAAAATACTTGTCCTGTCTACTTCACAGGGCTATGCCAGTAAGGATCAAATAAAACAATAGAAATATTCTTTATCCCAGTCTGAAAGGACTATGCAACCGTTCTCATCTTACCCATTCATGACATTTCTCTGAATTCAGAAAAATTAACATTCTAAAATTCACAATATTTATAACTTCTGAAACGTAATCGTGTAATTTTTGTTTGCGTACCAACCTCAAAGTTAACATAAAGACCAGCTTTTGTAACCTTCTGAGAGTAGCATAACCAGATGGGTAGTCGGGTATGACCTGAGTGACTCTTCCCACAAAAAAAAGCTTAGGAAGATGGATGAAGAGGGGAACATAAAGAAGGAGAAGTGACTAAAACAGAGGTGAGTTCGCTGAAGACTCCATCTCATCTGGGTCTCCAGATGAACAGTGGTGAACTATAATAGTCAGAGGCAAACAACTTCTGTTCGGAAAGCTGTCCAGGACAGCCTCATGACTGGGGACTGACTCGCACCCAGCTCCATGGATCTCCACTGCCTTGCATAGGCCCCGGTGTCTAAAGTCTGCTTGTATCTTCTCAGTTTTCATTGCCCATTCAAAGTCTGTTCTTCATTCCTCAGCAACTGAACGAGCTGCAGGTGAAATACTCTCCATCTTCCTGGTCTTTCTTTTCTAGGCAACCTCTCAATGCTGCACGCCTCGTTCCCAGTAAAGGAAGGGAATTCCCATTATATTTATAGACTGGCCACCCAGGAAGTGTGCCTTTAGGTACAAAACTCATTCATGCAGAACTCACATCTTGTCAAGGTGGAGATAAGTCTTAAAAAAAAAGAACTAAAATTTACAATAGAAATTATTTATATATCCACGGTGTTGTCTCAAGAGTACACAAAATAGCAACAACAACAACAACAACAACAAAACCCAGCACATCCCATCAGATTTCTTTGGAACTCCAAATTCCTCCTATTAATTTAATCCTAGTAGTTAAAAGCATTTTTTTTTTCCTACAAACACGATAAAAAGTTTTCATACTGCCTTAAATATAAAGCCCATCAACCTAACCTGACCTGTCCTATAACCTATTGCCACATATCAATTTTGTTGCTTTTCTAGCTAAGCTGTGCAGAAATTGGATACAGAACATTAAATTTGGGATAGAGGCCAGGAGTTTGTGACACGGTTTTAACCTGGAAGGTCAAGATTAAGTAAGGAGTCGCGGTGGGAGTTTTGAAAAATAGAAAACGTAGGCCTCCAAAGGGAAAAGTGACGAGGCTTTGCAATACATTTCATACGCCTGATAAGTTTGCTAAAATAATTTGTGTCATGGGGACAATTCAAATCTCAGAGCATGAAATGATCGTATTTTAGTCCAAACCCCCAAATTCAAAACTGATTTCTAGACAGCAACATATGACTCTTAGAAGGATGTTCTTTCTAGGGTCCAGAAAGAGTCTTACAGCTTTGCTTGCGATGATTGCCCACAGAGATGTGCCTTCTCTGATGTTGCTGGGAGTGATTTTTCTGAAGCATTATAGCATTAAATGCATTAGGCTAAGAACTGCTGAACAGAAGACTTGTTTTAAGGCCAGAGACATGCTTGGTTTCCTCTATACTGATCACAGCTAATGTCAGCATGGGCTTCATGTGGAGATCACAAACACTACAGGCCAGTGCTGCTAAGCTGACCAGGCAGTGGAGGAAGGGGGCTGCAATCATGCTGTGTCATGGTGTGATCGCTTTTGGTGCTGTTATTTTTCACTCAGAGAAGTGATCTTTTACACTGTTTTAATAATCCTATCTTCACTACTGCTGATAACTAAAAATACTGCTTGGCTATCATTTCATTTCCTAGTGCTATCCTAATTTTATTTTCTGAGTTGCTATGAGCAAAGAGGAACGAGAGACGATGGGGGAGAGAGAGAATGAATCACATCACTCACCAATCCTGAGTAACAATTCACAATAAATTAATACATAACATTAATGAAAATACAAGTCATGAGGCTTACATTTATGTGTCAGCCTGCCTAGGCTATGGTGCCCAGATGCTTGGTCAACACCAGCATAGATGTTACTGAGAAGGAATTTTTAGATGTGATTAACATTTTAATCTGTAAATATCCAGGAAAGCAGACGGCTGTCCATAATGTGGGTGGGCCTTATTCAACCAGTTGAAAGCTAAGGTAAAGACTGAAGATCAAAGAATTTGACCTCAAGACTGCAACACAGAAACTCTGCCTGAGCTGCCAAGCCCTGCTAGCTTACCCTTGACTTTGCTGTCCTAAAATTTGGACTAGCTGGCCCCCACAACTGTTCGAGGCAATTCTTTAAAATACACCTGTCTTCTCCCTCTGAGAATGAGAGTTCTGTAACTGAAAAAGAGGCCTAGCATAACTAACTCCATTTTGCTCTAATTCCCCCACCATGTAGTGGTATCTTTTATGTCAACAGCCTTTGTATGTGCTTAGGCCAACGTAAATATGGGAGGAATTTAGTTTCTAGTTTAACTTTAAAGCAAGGATGATAATAGTCCCTTCCCAAAACTAACGAGAAGACAGCGTGTACACAAAAGTAACACGAGTAACAAGGTTATGTGCAAGATTTATAGGAGCATTGTGGCCTGAGGACAAAGAAGTTTCACAACCCCCCATCCAACCGTCACTGACACCCAGATGTCTATGATCATCAGCCACTTCCTGACCTCAATATTTTCCTCTTCCCCTTCTCATAACATGAAAGGAGCCTCAACTTCCACTAACTTAAGATGATTCTTTAGGACATTAGTCCACCATCTTCTCGGTCTGCTGGCTCTCCAAAAAAAAGTCACCTTCCTCATCCCAACACCTTGTCTCTCAAATTACTGGCTGTCGTGCAACTGGCAGTATGAGCTTTGAATTCTGTTAGTTATAACTCATTATCATCTTTCAAATACACTTTTACAATGGGCTCCTCACTGCTGTCTGTGTCTCTTGCCTCCACCCCACTAGTTTATTCTCCTTACTCTTTTAAAGTAATATATTTTAAAAGCACTCCATTCATAAATTATTTCCACCTTCCTGGATGCATACGGGGTACATTCTAAGCTCCATAATACAGCATACAAGCCATTCTTTGCATTCTACCTCCTTGCTTGCTGTCTTCTCTCCTCTCCCGCAAGGAAAATTTACCTGTCGTTTATTCTCCAGTCATAGAGAAATGCTCACGTTTCCTCCCGACTCATGATACCATTTCCACAGCGGGGCCTTTGCCCATGCTTTGTCATCTATTGACAATGTTCCTTTTGCCCTACTCCTCTTGGAATATACATTTCTGCCTGGAATGCATAGTTTCATCTTTCCTAACAGAATTAAGACATCATCTTATCTAGTCACTCACCCCCAGTACACTGACTCTACTGTCTGGGCCACCCCTGAATCTGTGTATCTCTGTATCTGACTGTCCCTTATTGCTATAGCTCAGTATCCTCAGCTAGACTGTGAATATTCAAGAGCATGAATTGTATCCTTCCTCTCTGCATCCTCAGCACCTAATAGCCTGTCACAGAGCATGCCCTAAGCAAGACTGTGTTGAACAGTCAATCACTTTATTCTTTTGGTTCAGCTACTTTGAAATTAAATTTCATAGTAGCTTATGTAAACAAACATCTTTATATATCTCATCTTCAGAGTTCAAGCTATGCAAAAATATCTTGTTATTTGTTTTGGAATACAATTAGTTTATGTAGTATTCAGACAAAAAAAAAAAATGGATTATCATTCCTGCTTAGGGTTAGGTACTTCTAGACTAAGAAATACACTTCTCAGATTTAGAGCGAATCTAAATAATTTAGACATAGAATATATTTGAATTGCCAAATGGCATTCATTTTTAAAATGCCCTGACATTTTATGGGGTCATTTTCTTTTAAAAGCATGCTGAACTTTAAGAAGGAAATGAGCATGATGATCTCTTTTGTAAGTATATTTTTTTAAAGTTACATGGTGGCATAGAGCTAAAAGAAGCATTGCGGTTCCAGACTAGCACCCTCAATTTTTAGCAAATCAAACAGTTGAAGCCTAAGGATTCTGAGTATTGTGACCAAAGGCACAAAACTGGTTAGGTGGAGAACCTGGACTAGAACTTTGCCCAAGAGGGTTCTATCAGATCAGTCACTTTTTCATTACTCTCCTATCTACCTGTCTATTACTCCAGGCACTAACATAAGCTACTTATATTTTAAAAAGTAATTACACAAAATGCCTTTAGTATTACATGCCAAAGAGACAAATCCTTCTAATTTTTCACATATATTGGCAATTTGAAACATTTTTCTGCTACGAAGTCTAATTCGCTAAAATAATTTTATGCTTGCCTACCAATATTTTTCTAAAGCAATTTAAGCATCAGGGAATCACTGATAAGTACTAGGCAGAAATACAAATCATTTGACATATCCCAGACCAAAAACAAATAACATTTTATGGAATTACCAAGTATTGACTTTTTCATGGAACTAATATACATAATAAAATTTAAAGACATAACTTTTTGTACTATGAAACTATAGCTTCTAATAGATACTTAAAATATGAAGCCAGGACATATAATAGGTACTTTTTTTCCTTCCTCACATCTATGAAGATGAAGAAAATTTAAACACATTACAAAATATCTGGTGATATTTTGAGCCATTTCATGTGGCCATTCTTAGAAATTTTTCACGACTTTTATTTTTTGGTCATTCTCAGAAAATTTTCACGACTTTTTGAAAACAGAATTATTATAACAAAGAGAGCAGAAGGAAAGAGGAAACTATATGTGTAGAGGTGATATGGGTAAATACAGAGGCTAGAAGCAATTGAAGAGAGACAGAGGGAGGGGTTAGCAAGAGAAGGATGGGAGAGAGAAAGGGAGAGAATATTGTGATTGCAGCAAGAGTTTGAGGTTAATAGGAAATGCAAGGAGGAAAAAAGAGGATGAGGAATTGGATGTCTTGGAAGCAGAATTTACTTTTCTTGTGTAATTTCAATTCAGTCTAAATACAACATCCCTTCGTATTCTTCTGTCAATGAGATAGGCTTTTAGCTTTCATTTCCGGTCCTTTACCACATCGGACTCTAGGATTTCAGCTGTCTTCTTTGTCTCCTGGTACACCCATCACCACCACCAATCCCAAACCAGCCAGAAGGTAGACACTGCTCCAAGGTTGTACCTTTGAAGTTTTCTGTATCCTGAAAGTACTTGAGTACACTCAAGGAAGTTAAATAAGTCTCTCTCTTTTTTTTTTTTTTTTTTTTTTTTGCTTCTCCCCCTGCCTTTCTCTGCACATCGCCTCTCTCCAGCATTCTCTTTTTCGTTACTATTCTCTTCTGTCTGACAGAGAGGAAAAAAAAAGATTTCTTTGGAGTGCCATCACTGAATAACAAATATCATTTTGGCAAAAACTTTCATAGAGTATGCTTCATATCAATTGATTGGGACTTTAAAAGCTATGAGATTTGACAAGTTGTGCTTTTCTATATAATTGTAGCGTGTCTCAAGTAGGGTTTTAAGTTATGAAGCCAAAAGGAAAATGATTTGAACGACTTGAAATGTTAGATTACTTGTTTGGAATGTTCTTGTTGGAGACTCACTGCTGTAATGAAGTAGATTCTTTTTTTCATGAATAGAAAAAGTCAGAAGTTCACTCAGTATTTTGATGATATACTTCACCAAACTCGACTTTATCAGTAATAAGCATTACAATGGCTTCAGTGTTAAGTACAATTACAAAATCATTTAAAAATATGAATCTGACAAGAAATAAATTAGATAAATTGAGCTATTAACATTAAGTAAACCCATGCAGTAAAAATAAGTGCATTTCATGTATTTACAGCTGTTATTGCAGTAATTTGGAGTGCTGTGCCTAGCAGATTTTCTATTATAAACTAAGAAAAATAAGAGCTTTCTGCAAGAATTAGATTAGCAAAAGCATTAGACAATCCTTAACTTATTAGCATACGTAAAAATTAGTGTGTGTTCCAACATACAGCAGTCAATCAAAGAAATTCAATTTTTCTAAGTGAAGGAGAAGAATGGGTTTTTTTTTCCTCCCCATTTATCATTTCCATTATAACATTAACCTCCTTCTATGTTGAACTCTAGGAATAGCCCCAAATTTCATTTTAATGTTTAGCATGTATTTCAGAGATAAAACGTGAACCTTATCTTACTCCCTCTGCTGGGCAAACTTTCAAATTAGTATCTTCCTCCTATACCTGCACATCAAAATTTAGATAAAGGTAGACACTAAACATCCAGCAAACCTACAAAGACAGCCCCATAGACCCAAGCAACTTAATAGAGGTACAAGATAAAATGTACCATATTTCTCTTTTAAAATCTTTTGATAGATGTAGGAGGCAGACAAATGCCTAGGCAGATAAGGAAGTTTCCCCAGATAATCTTCGACTGGTCCCACAAGTGTTTACGCCAGATGTTTTTCTGCAGATAAGGAACCTGCATAGGGTCTCGCCTGGGCATACTCACACTGGACTGGAGGCCCCTATGCACTGGGCGACTGGGGTGGAGTCACCAAGAATTCATGCCTTATGCAGTGGGAGGAGCCTGGCCTCTCTGGCTTGTGTGTGGTGGCCTGGTTTTCAGTGTGAGCTGACAGCCTGTTGGCAGGAACCCCTCTTTCTTTTTACTTAATAAATCCGCCCTCCTCACCTTTAGTGTGTTCATGTGCCTAATTTTTCCTGGTCATGAGACAAGAACCCAGATTTTAGCAAACTAAGCAGCAAAAAATCCTGCATCACTTTTCCCCTGATATGATCTGTCTCAGTTGATGGTGCACCCATAAGAAACCTAAAAGTCACTCTCCCTCTGTCTCCATACCATATGCAGTAGTAACAAATTCTTTAAATTTACTCTCTATCTCAGGTCAGGACTCCATTGTCTTTCTTGTGAAAAACTGGTACCTTTTTGACTGGTCTTCTATTTGCATACTTGCTCTTTCAAATCTAGCCTTCACATAGCCATCAGAAGGATCTGATATCTCTCAGATATGGCACAGGTTAGATTTCACATTGTGAGTCCATTGGTGAGTGCTTTTGTTTAACAGGACATTTGGTCTGATTACAATTATCTCCACTTATTAATTGATGCACAATGTTTGCTCTCAGTTCTATCATAGGTTATATGTTCTCTGATATAAATATATGTATGGGCATGTGTGTGTGTATATATATACACATATATATTTATATACACATATACATATATATATTTATCGACTATATGGTCTTTGACTAATCTGCATTTCCTCTGAGAATTTAGGTTCATTTTGTTCTCATAGTTACATTTACAACTATAATTTTATAATTTCATACAGTATTCTAATCCTTTCTCTTCAGTTTCTCTACTATAAGCAAGAATTTAAGTAACATTTTCCTTCCCCCTCAACTTTATGGATTATACTATTTTCTTAATGTTTATATTAAGTATCCTAATATATACACTGCCTGACATATGTGTTTTAAATTATATCTTTGAGTCTCGGCTTTATAAATCCAAAGCCTTACAGAGTCTCCCAGCATTGCTCCTCCTTCTTCCTCCCAAGTCTAGCCTCTAAAAGATACATAATTTTTATATTGTCAGGGTTTATGACTTTTACGTTATTTTTTGTAACAATGATTCTCGCAGCTGTTTTAGTATTTCCTCCTATATTTAATTGTATCCACTACCAGTTTTTATTAAATTTATTATACGCAGGAATTTACCCCAAGATTTAATCAAACACCATGGAAACTATGTTCACTGATTTTTTTTTTTTTTTTTTTTTTTTACATGTTCAAAAACAGCCTATCTGTTGTCTTTATATCTGACAATCATTATGCTTGCTTTGGCCTAAACCTCAGTCTTACTTTTTTTTTTTTTTTTGAGGACTTCATAGAGATTGTTCCATTTTCTTTTGGGTCCTGACTATTGCTATTGCTAACTATAAGATGAAATTATTCTTTCTGGCTTATAGATAACTTGTATTTCACCTGTATGCTTAAGCAAATAACTTTGGCTTGAGAATTTAGTAACCTTACTAGGCTATATTTTTCAACTGCAATTATTGTCTGTTAATTTCTCCCAATATATGTTTGGTGCATTCATTTTGTAGGTTCAAACCTCCTATTTCTCTGGAAAATCATCTGCAAATGTATTGTTCAAAGGTTTTCTGACCCATTATTTTGATGATTTTACTCAGAGATTCCAACAATGTATATTTTATTTATTTAGAATTCTTTTTAAGATTCGGGGGGTCCATGTGCAGGTTGATTAAATAGGTATATTGCATGACACTGAGGTTTGGGTTTCTAATACTCCTATCGCCCAAGCAGGGAACACAGTACCCGATAGGTAGCTGTTTCCTCCCTCTCCCCTTTGGGAATCCCCAGTATCCATTGTTTCCATTTTTGGGCGCAGCGACATGCATTTTTGATTGCCTGCTCTTTTCTCTTTAATCCTCTTCAACCCTTCATTTCTGTTCCATTTCTTCTCCAGCCGGTCCTCTAGTAAAACTTTTTTCCTCCACCATTATTTTATCTTCTGTTTTTCTAATTTGTATTTTCTTTCAGCATCTCTGTAAAGACTCTTTTTCAATTATTTATTTGATTCCTGGACCAGTTATTTGCAGTGGAGGCAGAGAGGGAGTGACTCCTAGCCTTGTTCCAGGCAGATATTCAGTGAAATTTTTTATGACACAAGATTTCCAATATAATTTGTTTTTTTTTTAGTTTCTCCCTAGCCAACTCCTTAGAAGCTCCAACACTACTCACAATACCTGGCCACTCTCCATCCATCCTGCCTCATGGAAGGGCTGTGTGTGTCAATCTGACCTAACCTACATGCACTCAGTGTCAAAGGAAGTCCACGGAAGTTCCCACCACCAGCCTGAGCATCCTGCCCTTCTCCAAAGAGCTGGTTGGTAGTGTGTGTTAGGGACTGAATTGTGCATCCTCAACACCAGCCTAAAATGTATATGTCTTAACTCCCAGTACCGCAAACGTGACTGGTTTGGAGATACAGCCTTTAAAGAGGTAATTACGTCAAAGGTCACTAGGGTGAGCCCCAATCTAATGTGGTTGGTATCTTTTTATTTTTATTTTTTGAGATAGAGTCTCACTCTGTCGCCACGCTGGAGTGCAGTGGCGCAATCTCGGCTCACTGAAACCTTCACCTCCAGGGTTCAAGGATTCTCCTGCCTCAGTCTCCCAAGTAGCTGGGATTACAGGTGCCTGCGACCATGCGCAGCTAATTTTGTTTTGTTTTGTTTTGTTTTTGTATTTTTAGTAGAGACGGAGTTTCACCATGTTGGCCAGGATGGTCTCGATCTCTTGATCTCGTGATCTGCCCACCTTGGCCTCCCAAAGTGCTGGGATTACAGGCATGAGCCACCACGGCCGGCTCTGGTTGGTGTCTTGAAAGGAAGAGACAATTCAGACAGACATGATGCATAGAGGGAAGACCATGTGAAGGCACAGGGAGGAGAAGGCGGCCACCTGCAAGCCAAGCAGAGAGGCCTCAGCAGAAGCAAGGCTGCCAACACCTTGATCTTTGACCTTCAGCCTCCAAAATCACGAGAACATAAACTTCTGATATGGAAGCCAGTCAGTGCATGCTACTTTGCTGTGGCAACCCTAGCAAACTCATATAGTATGCTTCTCAAAAGGTGTTTCCTACTTCAAGACACTAAATTTTTTGAGGTCCATGGTGGCTAAATCATCTTTCTGTGTCTTCCCACATCCCAAAACGACCTTCACTGTGTTTGAAAGGTTTTTCTCACATATTATGCCTGGGGGTTACAAATCTCTTATAATTTATCTGAAAATAAAGCTTCTGTCAGATTTTTGCATTTTCTGTAAATTTTGCATTTACAATGTGATTTTCAAATGACAAAAGGAGTAATGTCATTTATTTGCATTTTAAAATCAGAAGTCTGAGATGCATTTTTACTTTTAACTTGTTTTAACTTTTTAAATGTTTTAACTTTTTAAATGTTTTTATCTTAAAGAAACCTAGTTTATGACAGATGGCTACCCCTACTTTTATCAGAGATGACTAGTGGAGATGCACATTTTTGGAATTGGCCAGATCCAATGGCTTTTTTTTTTTAACCCTCAATAAAGCATGAGAAAGATAAAATAAAGAGGCAAAAAAGAAGGTTTGAAAGAATAGAAAAAATAGAGGTTTGTAATAAGTATTAAGGAGAGGGGAAGAATAAACAAATTTGACACATACAGTGAGATTTCCAGTAGGTGTTGTATACCTGTTTGTAATTAGTGATAACGAAGGGAATGTATACAAGCTGCCAAATTTTTGGATTTTTCTTAACAACACCAATTTCTTTAAGAGGAGCTTAGAATGGGATAGAAAAGGCAGGTAACTGGATTTATCCAGGGTTACAGGTGTGCTATGCAAGCTCAACAGAGACAGATGCAAAAACAGAGAGATGATTTATTAATGACCTACAGATCATTGTACGGAATTGATTTCAAAAAAGGAAAAGAAAACCAAAGTTGAATGAGGAAAAAAGTAAATACTAAAGCTGCCTAATGGGTTGAGATACTATAATGTCCTGTATAGTTCTTTAGATTTGTTGCTTTTATTATTCTTGCTTCTTAAATGGAATGTAATTTTCTTAAGAATAAGAAGTACAACCAACCTGGCCAACATTGTGAAACCCCATCTCTACTAAAAATACAAAAATTAGATGGGCGTGATGGTTGCCACCTGTAATCTCAGCTACTGGGGAGGCTGAGGGAGGAGAATCGCTTGAAGCCAGGAGGCAGAGTTTGCAGAGAGCCGAGATCGCATCCCTGCACCCCAGCCTGGGCAACATAGCGAGACTCTGTCTCAAAAAAATAAATAAATAAATAAAAATAAGAACTGCTTGTTAAATATTGTATATATTTGATAGAGACAAAGTAGTTTAGTTTATTTGGAATCCCTCCCGCAGGCAGTATGGTCTATAATAGGTACTCAATAAACACATGTTGGTTAATTAGCATACACACACACACACACGTGTGTGTATAAAACTGTTAAGAGAAAGAGATGGGGGAGGGTAGTGGAGGGAATTTCCAAAACATTGAGTTACAGAAATTACAAAATCCAAGCAAAGGTCAGAAAGAGTGAGATCTCTTTTTTCATTCTTGTACACTGGGAAACATGGCATAGAATATGAAAACGTCCAGTGCAGAGGCATGGTAGGGTGAACTGGAAGCAGGAATGACATTTCAATACTTATTTGTCTGCCATTTACATCTATTATCCCTGAGAGGACCTTTGTTACTTTGAGGTTGTTTTCCTTCCTACCTTCTTATTAAGTCAATATGACCTAAAGAACCATTAATGGAGCTATAATTGAATAAAGCAACAGTTCTTTCATTATTGCTCAGTTGACTTCCTGTCATATCTAAAAATGACCTTTGAAAGGCTGACTTCAAAGATCGTTTATGTACAAAAGGTTTACTTAGTATTCAATTTTCTAGCATTTTTTTTCTAAACTGCAGATCGAAGCACTAGATTTCAGTCTGATTTTACCTTATTTATTCATTGAATTTACTACAGACACATTTCTGTGTGAAAACAGGAATGTTCATATATCTATAGCTTATGAACTAACAGTCGTGTTCAAATGAAATATCTACCAGTAAAAGTACACAGATCTTAACACAAACAGAATAATAATACAAAATAGACTCATAGATGCCCAAGAAAATTGGAACTGTAAAATGAAAGCAAGAGAACTACAGATTATAAACATTCATATCAATTTCCCATCTTTCTCTGGTCAATTATGAATCTATTAAATTCCCATGTTTTTAATAAAGCTAAATCAAATTATAAGCCTTAAAATCAATGGAGAAGTAGCATATAAACAGATCATCTCTCCTTAGAATAACAGTATCACTAATTTTGACATGTATAATTAATATACCCTAAACTTTTTCATTAAACAAAATACCTTAGGTAAATTATTTGCCAAATTAAAAATTTCATTTACTTCCCATTCTCCTAAAATGGCCTCTATAAGCATGGGAATCTAGTTAACATATGAGTTTACTACCTTATTAAAGTAATAACTTTTTTGCCATTTCTATATATGATAAATTAATTCAATGTTATTATTATTATTAGAGACAGGATCTCATTCTGTCACCTAGGCTAGAGTACAGTGGTCCATCACAGCTCACTGCAGCCTTGACCCCCCAGGCTCAAGCAATCCTCCCACCTCAGCCTCCTGAGTAGCTGGGGCCAAAGGCATGTGCTTCCATGTCCAGCTAATTGTTTTCATGTGTGTTGTTTTTTTGTTGTTGTTTTGTTTTGAGATGGGGTCTCCCCATGTTCCCCAGCCTGGTCTCTAGCTCTTAGGCTTAAACAGTCTTCCCACCTCATTGCTGGGATTACAGGTATAAGCCACTGCACCTGGCCAAGAACTTGATTGTTTTACAAAGTGAAATTCTTCCCCATGTTTCATGGTCCTTGACTTTTAAGACTGCTGTGTTCTAGTCCTTTATATTAAGTTATCACTTTGCAAAAAATTAATGAACTCATCACAAATTACTCTCATGATCATTAGAACACAGCTGAAAATATATACCATGTCTTTTGAAAAATTTTAGAAACTGATTCTCTGCCTGGCTTAAAATTTTACGTGGTAAATCTCTAAACAAGCAGTTCCGCTTTCAACAAAAATATGGAATTCTGACTGGCATATGTCTATTAATGTTCTTTAGATCAATACGTCTGTAGTCACTGTTCTATGTTCTTTATAGATATCATTGATATCTTCTTCTGATAAATATTTCTATGATGCACTTAAAGACAATTTTAAAATTCAGTCTATATTGAGACATTAATCATTTTATGTCTGGTATGAATTATGACACAAAAGAGATTACTGACTACATGTCACTACTTATTCAGATGAACAAAATAAATGTGCAAAGACATTAAGTAAGTTAATCAAAGAAATAAAGCTAGCAATATTAGAAGACTTTAGAAAAAATCAGGATCCTGGCCGGGCACGGCGGCTCATGCCTGTAATCCCAGCACTTTGGGAGGCTGAGGCTGGCGGATCACCTGAGGTCAAGAGTTCGAGACCAGACTGGTCACCATGGTGAAATCCCATCTCCACTAAAAATACAAAAATTAGCTGGGCGTGGTGATGCATGTCTGCAGTCCCAGCTACTTGGGAAGCTGAGGCAAGAGAATCACTTGAATCTGGGAGGCGGAGGTTGCAGTGAGCTGAGATCGTGCCACTGCACTCCAGCCTGGGCAATGGAGTGAGACTCCATCTCAAACAAACAAACAAAAAAAAAAAAAAAAAAAGAAAAAAAAAAGAAGAAGAAGAAGAAAAAGAAGAAGAAAGAAAATAAATCAGGATCCTATGTCTAGTATAAGAACATATTTTTGGCTACTGGACTCTAATATCATGTGAGTTTCACTTAGCAGAACCCCAATATCTGACACTGATAAATTGAAGACTGACTTTATCTTATGAAACCACACCAAATGCCTCCCCTCTTTCTCTTAGCTCCATTAGCAATAGTCAGTATAATTCAGTGGCAATAATTTTGATTATGTGCTCCATCTACTATGTGCCAAGTGACCATGTAATTTAATAGATACACATTATCTAATTTTATCCTCAAAATAACCCCAGGAGATCCATGCAGTCAATTATCCTGGCTTTGATGAAGAAAATGAGGCTTCAGAAAGTTAAAAAAACTTTGACAAATGTAGACAGCTAATAGGACATGAAGCTAACATTTGACCCATGTTTATTTAGCAACAAAATCCAAACCCTACTCACAGTTATTTAATTTTAACATCCTTAACTTCTGTGCTCTCATTTGTACTTCCCATTTGAACTTTCTATTACTCCCCTCAATGCCTAGCACCTTAAATGAGTAAATTACCTTTGTCTTACAGAAAGGGGCAATGATCAGTAAAGGTGATTATGTAGAAGACTCTTAGATACACCTGCTGAAACCTAAGACTGCAATACATGATGGGTTCATTCATCAGGAAAACAAAAACAAAAAGCCTTGCTTCCAGGTTCCAACACTGAAGAAATTAATTCCCTAGGAGTGGCATTGTCAATTTCACTAAAACAGGCAGATGTGGAAGATAACATGTCAATATCTGCTCAGTCTAACCCAGAATCTGTAGGTAACCTGACAGCTTGGCCATTGCAAGGAAATAACACCTGATAGATAATCCCTCTGTAAAAAACTAGTTCCAGAACAAGCTGAGTCATAATGTACATTTAATTTTGCTTGATTTCTCATGAATATTCTAGCCACCAACTTTGCTAGTCTTTTTTCCTCTCTTGCCCACACATCTCTCCTAGTTATGAATCCACCATTCTTCTGACAAGGGACTCCTCTCTACATTTTGCCAAGTCAACATACTTTCAGAGGCAGCCTCTGTCATTCTTGTCGGCACACCCTGTGGGTATCTCTCCCACCATCATTACTTATCCTCCTGCTGGGTACGAAAACCGTGAATGCTACAAAATGTGGATTTCTGATGTTCCCTTTATCTGCTGTTCTGGAATGGAATTATATTCTTCTGCATTTAAGAACATATTTTCCATGTTATTTTTAATTAATAAACATCTGCTTCTAGAGCCTGGTGATTTTGTGAAATGTAATCCAATTCCATGGATGTTGCATAATAAAATCTAAACTTAATTAGCATTCTTCAAACAAAGAATACTATTTAACAAGAGTGGTAACTTTAAAAGGGTACATTCTAACAAGCAAAATATTAAAATTCTAGGGTAAATTGAAAGATGCTCCTTGCAGCAATATCCAAACAATATCACAATCTCTCCTTACACCTTTGTGTTCAGAAATCAGGAAAATGTTCTTGCATACTCCAAAAACTACAACGTGGTTGCTAAAGACAAATATAAGCTTGGGTTTCAAAAGGCCATTCATGTACCTTATTCTTATCAGCTCCTCTTAGATGTGAATGCAGCTCTGCCCTTGATTCGATACCTATTGACTATGTATCTGAACATATGTGTTGTAGAGTTTAATCATATTAATCCTCGCTCCATCTTCTCTTCTAGAATTCAATATTTGAAGTGATAGACTGGCTAATTGACCTGACCTGATCATTTCACAATGTATACATATTGAAGTCGCAAATTACACCTCAAAAACATATATAATTTGTCAATTTAAAAATTCTGTAATTGAAAAATTAATTCTGCTATTTTTTAAAATTATATCCTCCCAAATTTTTACTTATTTCTCAACTGCCTTGTGGACCTTGAATATTTTCAAATATAAGGATTCTTTACAACTCACTGAAGAAAATTGTGTTATTCTCTCTGCATTATCTTTCTGGAGTAATGTTGATCCACTTTTCCAGTCAGTTGGAAACTTCAGTAAAGGAAGAGTTCAACAATGTTAATGAATTTCTGAATATCTCACCTTTTATATTTCATATATAAAGATAGCATCCTTTTCATTGACTATAGGCAAGCTTTGGTGAAAAGGAAATGATTAATCAGCTCATCTTCTCAGAAGATAACATGACACAGAAAAACATAGGATATGAATTCACACATGAGATTTAGCTCATATTTGTCCTAAGCTTTCTGCCATGACTGCAGAACTAAGTAAATCACATAACCTCTCTGTACTTTTGTTTCCCTGTCTGTAAAATGAAGATAATAAGACCTACTGTATAGGATGATTATAGAGATTAAAAGTACCCCACACATAACCAGTGCAACAAAGTTGTCAACTCATGCCACTCTGCTGGATATAGTAAAGTTTGACCAAAATATACTGTATGCATTAAGAGGCTCAGGAACATTTCAACCTGATGTTGGCGATGATGTGTGGCTGTTCCACTATTTCCTGTGTACGTCTCAGAACAGTTCCATGTGCACGCTGGGATATCTACATATGTGATGTTAATGTCAACATCCCCACTATAAAGACAGAAATATGACAGACTAACAACATGTCAAACACTGGTTTTATTCCCCATGTTGGTTTTGGCAAGTTTTTGAAAATTTGAGTGGCTTAATGCATTTCTGCCAATAGACAAAGCTCAACTGATTTCAAAGCATTTTCAGATAAAGTTGTGATCACTGAATTGTCATTGAGAATAAATCTCTAAGACATGGGTGTACTAAACAGCTTGCCAGAAAAAAATGACAGTGTTTATTTAATAAGATTGATTTTATTTTCAGATATTGTATTTAATTATTCATTATGTAAGTCTCCTTTTTATGTGGGTTCAGCTAAGCTAGTGTTAACATATAACTAAGTAGAGCTTCAAAGAATGAAACGAGAGTCAACTCCTTAAGTTTACTCAGAGTATGAAGTCATTTTCTGCAAATAAGCTATCATAATCTAACAACATTCCATTAAGAAAATATAAGGCATAGCACACATGTATTAAGCTGTCTTACTACTTACCATGTAAATTAACATGAGGTATTATTTTTCTGTATAAACATGCATGTAAAATGCTATTTTTTAGTAACCACCATTACTATACACCTCATAAGTCATTTGACTCTCTCTCACTCCACGTTAACAAAGCAGAAAAGGAATAACATAAGTATGTCTCAAATCACCAATCATAATGAATAGAAAAAGGATCTGAAAGCACAAAATAACCATTTTCTGAGTATTCATAGGCAGTGCAATATGCACGACACTTTATATTTTTTGTTGTTTGATCATATTATTGATCATCTATATTTTACAAAAGGTAACTGAGATTAGTTAGGAATGTGCCTACATTTACACATGCAGTAAGCGTTAAAACTGAGATTCAAGCTCTTTCATCCATTACATAAGCATATGTCATTTAAAGGAAGTTGTCTATTAAATGTCTATGGCATTGAATAAATTATTTAATTTTCTACTATCCAATTACATTAATTCTGCTTAAAGGTACTGTATTTTAAAATATTAACCTATTTTTCTGTAAACACTTCAGAACAATTTAATCTGTTTCTCTACAATAAATGATTTTTGCCACAACTTGTTCAAAAAAGCACAATTGAAATGTATGTACCTTATATGAATGGAGATGTTAATTCTTGAATAAACATCAGAGTGTAGAATTGTTTAAATAAAAGATGCTTTCATAAACTAGACATTTGAAACTTAAAGCTAGGGAACATACGAGTTCCTCTCTAATAAAGAATAGAGCCCAGGTGAGAAAACTGTTGTCCCTTGCTGATAAGACATCCTTTCCCCATGCACTTATATAAGCCTCTTTGGTTCGTCTACCACGAGGCACAGACATCATTCTTACAGACTGGTCAGTCCCGAAGCCATCAGTGTATCATAAAACACAAACTGTGCTCCAGAAAACAATCAGAGAAACAGGCCCAATTCACATGGCCTTTGCACCACAATTGCAAACAAATAATGGTTTGTTTTAGCTTTCCTTTTAGAAATTATAGACAAGAGCCAGTATTTTAAATGTCTCATTTTCCTTAGAATTCCTTAGAATTTAACAATGTCATGTAGTCACAGGTGCTTCTAATTTTCATAAGAGTAAACATCATCCTTTGACTAAACTGATTTGCATATAAGATATTAATTGGCAACACATCTTATTGTTATTAACAATGGAAAAAAATGATCTCCAACTTACTGAAAGTCGAACATTAAAATGTTGGTTTATTGTCATAGTTTTATAGTATAAATGCCTAATTTTTAGAAACAATCACATATTACTAAGGTGGATATACTATAGTCTAATGATTTGATATAAAAATGTTGAGTAAAACCATCACTAGTTAATATTCATTTCTTTGATTTCTCAATCTCTTTTGTTTCCATTGCTATTATATTAAGTGGAATAGAAATAGATGGATCTTAACATGTTCAAATGAGTGTAATGATAATTTCAAGATTTCCCCTGTGTGGGACATGGACAGCTAAAATACTTCTTGAATTTAAACTAAGGTCAATTTCTTAAAACATCCTCTTCTAAAAATCTGAAGACTGGTGTATGGTAGCTTGCCTATATTCTTTTTTTTTTTTTTTTTTTTGAGACTTTCCAAAAAACAAAGTTTTACCATACATTGATACTCCTCATGTCAAGAATCTGGATGGAAAATGAACTTTCATCAAGTTTATAGTAAAGACTGAGAAACAAAACGCCTATAATCAAGAACTCTAGCTCCAAGCCATTCACAAACTTGGCACTTTTTACCTGCTTGGCCTTCAGCAAGTTACTTAATCTCTGTGTGCCACAGTTCATAATCATAAGACTCATCTCATAAGTATATTTTGGTGGCTGAGGACATGAACAGAAAGTCCTTACAGCTATATCATGTACACAGTAAGCACTCAATACAGCTTAGCTATTGTTGTGGATGATATCGTTTCAACATAGCTGTCAAAATAGAGTAATGTGGTTTTAAATGATGGATGAACTTGTTGCTGAGTGAGTTAATATTGTGTTCAGAGAGGACTAATGAGAAAAGAACAATGAAGTATGTAGGCATTTTTTCACTAAATATAGGTCAAATATATTGTATGAGATAATATGGTTATCAGATCATCTAAATTCAAAGCCTGTGGCTTAACCAAAGTAGTAAAAACTGTTTGAAACTTTTGATATTACCTTGTATGTAATCAGTCAACATATTCTTTTTGCCAACTTTTCAGTTATCAACAAAGTGCCTTAAAAATGGAAATTTGTTTCTCAGAGAAAAATATTGGTTGAATGTTACAGTTCATAGACAAAGGTCATGATATCCACAAGAAGCAAATTCATTCAGTTACAATTTTCCCATTTACTCACACACCAATCCAAAAGTTTTAAGACATGTAGTAAAGGTAAACAAAAAATACCATGTACTTTTGCCAAACCATACTGCTTAATCTTTAAAATTAACACTTGAGGTTTGACTTAAATCCTCCTGAATATAGTTTCTGAGCCTAATACCTATGCATTTTTTCCATATTTCAGCTTCATGCTGGTATCTGGCAACATCCCTGGGTGTGGAAGCTCAGAGAATGCTAGAGAACAAAGAGCTCTAAGTCATGTCCAATCAGGCTGCCCATGGGGCTGCACCCAGGAGGGCACAAATCCAAACCAAAGGTCCCCATTTCTAGAAACACAATTCAAACACAAGCATATTCCTAAAAGGAAGAAACCTATGCTCTCATGTTAGTAATTAAGATGAAGATTAAGAGCCAGAGAAACTGATTAAACAAGACTTCCATCTGGAAGGTCTCCAGCAGGTGGGAAGTAGGAAGGTAAAGCCAAGCGTTGATAGAAAGCAAATAGATGGTTAATGGTGTGTGGGTCGATAAAAGGCCTAGTTTGGGACTAATCTCACCATCTTTTCTTATCATTTTTGTTTTCATGCCAAACAGGTGTGTGGAAATTGAAAGAGTGAATGGTAGCACAGTTAATTTAAGGGGCTAGAAAATTAAAATTATAATCTTCCAAGTGAAATGCTCAGGAGCCAAAATACAATCTGGGCATCTTTCTTTATTGAGGGTGATAGATGACCTGGATTTTTCCTTGAACAACTGGGACTGATTACTTTGATTCTGCACATTAATTTTATGGCATCTACGTGACTGACAGTTATACATTTAGAATGAAAATGGAGTAATCTAATTATCTGTTTTTATATTAAATGTTTTGCTTTATTACCAAAGACATACTTGAACTGATAGAGTAACCTCTTTTCTCAAATAGACTTTTCTTACCATTATTTTTTGGCCAGGATAGGCGGTAGATGGGTATACACTGTAAACAAACTTTTATTTATTTTTCTTTTAGAGATGGGCCCTCATTATGTTGCCCAGGCTGGCCTGAAACTCTGGGCTCAAGTGGTCCTCCCAACTCAGCCTCCTGAGTAACTGAGACTAAAAGTGTGTGTTACCACACCTGGCTCAACAAACTTTTGATGAAGATAATTCAATTAAACCAAGACCTTTCTTCTGAATCATACAAGCAAATTTGTATTTTTCACTACTTTTTACATTCACTTATATCCTTAGAAATCCTCATCATTCTGAAAGACTTCATCATTCAATGCCATGTAAGATTTTATTCCATATGCATGCCTTAGGCTTGAGAGATGCCATAAAATTAATGAGCAGAATCAAAGTATATACCAAAAAATTAGAATCACCAAAGCACCGTGTTAAAAGTGGAAATTCAAACTCTATTACAGATCCTTCCACAGATCTGCTGGAGATGGAACTTAAAAAAAATTCCAATTTAAATAAGGACCTGATGTAATCTTTATATACACCTTTAAAATCTGAGACCCATTGTTATACACATTATAGCAAAAGTTGAATAAAAGGACTCCTAATTTATATTTAATTTTTATTTATTTGTTTATTTTTTATTTATTTATTTATTTTTTTCTAGATAGGGTCTCACTCTGTCAACCAGGCTGGAGTGCAGTGTTGTGATGATGGCTCACTGCAGGTTTCACCTCCTGGGTTCAGGTGATCCTCTCACCTGAGCCTCGAAAGTAGCTGGGACTACAAGCTCACACCATTATGCCTATTTAATTTTTTGTGTATTTTGTAGAGATGGGGTTTCACTATGTTGCCCAGGCTTGTCTCAAACTCCTGGGCTCAAGCGATCCATATGACTCGGTCTCCCAAAGTCCTGGAATTATAGGATGAGGCACCGTGTCTGGCCACTCCTAATTTTAAAGCACTGTTGTTTATACACACTATACTAAAAACAGCTATATAAAAACAGCATAATATGGTCAGTGAAAACGCAGGTCTTAGAGTCATGGATCATAAATCCTGTGAGACTCAGTAACTCTATAACCTCAGACATGTCTTTTTTTTTTTTTTTTTTTTTTGAGACGGAGTCTCGCTCTGTCACCCAGAGTGGGATGCAGTGACTCCATCTAGGCTCACTGCAAGCACCGCCTCCCGGGTTCATGCCATTCTCCTGCCTCAGCCTCCCGAGTAGCTGGGACCACAGGTGCCCGCCATCGCGCCCGGCCAATTTTTTGTATTTTTTAGTAGAGACGGGGTTTCACTGTGGTCTCGATCTCCTGACCTCGTGAAAACATGTCTTTTAAATCTCTAACCATTGCTTTAGCTATCTGCTTCATTGAAGGGTTAAGTCTTGTTTTTTATGAATCTTAACATGCCAGAATTCTAGAATCAGTGCTATTTTGCTGAATTAGTATAATAAATCCTTAGAACTCTATAATATGAGATACAGATTACTTATTATATCTTTATTTTTAATAGTTACATGTAAATGTGTATTTATCACTACTGCTATTTTAAAATGCTTACGTTGTGTTTACAGTAATTTGGAAGTGGGAAAAATTTTAACAACAGCTAGCTAGCCTGAGTATTAAATCAGAAAAGTGATGGGAGAAAATTTCTCATTTACATATTAAATGAATATCCATTGCTTTGTACAAGGAGAAAGAAAAATTCTTTAAAATCTGCTTCGTATATTAACATCTGGATATTTCAAATGTAAGAGAAAACTGCCAATTGTAAAATATCCCTGGTGATCTTCTTAATATAACTTTTAAGATTCTATACTTCAAAAGAACCAAGAAAATCATATTTTAAATATTTTACAGTCTTATTTTAATATCTCTCTATTACACATTCATCAAACCCTGTAAAATTTATCCTCATGGAAAATAATTGAGATAATCATCACATGCATTATCTGGGCTTCTCCGGAATGGAAAAGCTTTCAACTATTTAAAGCAGACCCACTTAAAACTATTTGCTAATACTACTAACAGGAAAACAGATGTGTAGACATCCAAATAAAGCTTTGATATGCAGAACGTCTTTTGGAAACTGTTTGCAGATTACTGGCAGCCACATATGACAAATACACACTTTTAGTATCACATTCCCTAGGGCGTCGTTAGAACTTTACTGAAGGTGACTAGTCCATTATCATAGAAACACAAATTCGACCCTGGCCCTCCTCCTTGGTAGTCCATCGGCTGCAGCCATAATAAATCAATGAAATCATTTCTCTGTGACTTGAAAAAGGTAATACTAGGCTTTCTCTGACATACGTCACATGATAAAGAACATTTGTATAGATTTTAAGAAGAGTTGCTTCTCACTGAAGGTCACAAATATACACACTTGTAGGCATTAGCCACGGTATTGACTTCTCTGAGTCATTCGTACTTCTCATCAGGAATTGAGGTGGTTATTCTAGCTCAAAACAGTAGTATCTTGACGCTCAAATTTAAGCTTATTCTTTTATATTACGTTCGCCATAAGAGTTGTGTATTTCACCTTCAATATTCCTATTTTTGTAGTATACAGTTTGTAGTGATAATTTTGTAGTATAATCGGCACAACAGTTGCTTAGAAAAGGGTCTCAGTGTTTTTATTTTTTTCATTTATGTTAGCAGAAATAAGATTTATTCAGGAAAAACAAAGTCATATAGTGTAAATTGAGGTATCTAATTCTCCTATTTTGTATTTGGCTTAAATGGTAGGCATAACTCTTCATTAGGGAATGGTAGAACATCAGCAGAACATGCTTACTGTACCTCAAAGTAAAAAATTACACTTCACTGTATTACATTATCCTCAAGGTTAATTGATTTGTGATGATTTGATGAGTTAAGCACAATTTAAGTTACAAAATTGAGACCAGAAGTTCCAACAATCTGCACAATAATCTGACCATTAAACAATCTATAGACGTTCAATCTTTTTTATATGAGTGTCAACTTATAATAATATAACAATATCACTTATTCACAAATCATATTAGAGCAGTTTCTAGAGCCAGGTCCTTTTATGGGTCCTTGGGGTACAGCAGTGTGTACAATAAGCAAGAAAGACGTCATTCTCATGAACGATACCTGCTAGTGGGGGAAACAAGAAAAACACTAAAAAGGAACCAAATTAATTAAAATATAAATCTAAATAGAGTTCCTTGCTGAAATAAAATAAGACAGTGGGATGGAGAGTGATAGGGCAGTTGTTTTATGTATTTATGTGGTTTTTTTAAATTTTTTTTGAGACACAGTCTCACTCTGTCACCCAGGATGGAGTGCAGTGGTGTGATCTTGGCTCACTGCAACCTCTATCTCCCAGGTTCAAGCAATCCTTCTGCCTCAGCCTCCTGAGTAGCTGAGATTACAGTCGTGTACCACCATGCCTAGCTAATTTTTGTAACTTTAGTAGAGATGGCATTTCACCATGCTGGCCAGGCTGATCTCGGACTCGTGACCTCAAGTGATCCACCTGCCTTGGCCTCCCAAAGTGCTGGGATTACAGGCATGAGCTACTTCGCCCAGCCATAGATCCATTGCTTGAGATTCGATAGTGTCTGAGAAGACTTCTGAGCTGGGAATTCAGCGACAGAAAAGAGCTATTCATTTGAGGAGAGCAGGAAGAAGAGCAAATTCTATAGTACTAAAGTCCTGAGTTAAAGGGAGACCGGGTCTCCCACACTTAGGGAGAAGGAAGTGTATCTGGAGCCCAGTAAGCTAGGATGGCATGAGAAGAGTGATATGGTTTAGTTCTGTGTCCCCACCTTGAATTAGAATAACCCTGGCATGTCAAGGGAAGGACCAGGTGAAGATAACTGAATGGGGGCAGTTTCCCCCATGCTGTTCTCCTGATAGTGAGTTCTCACAAGATCTGATGGTTTTATGAGGAGCTTCCCCCTTTGCTTTGCACCCATTCTCTCTCCTGCCACCTGTCAAGAGGTACCTTATCTCGTGTTTGTACATTTCCCAAGGCCTCCCAAGCCCTGCAGGACTGTGAGTCAATTTAACCTCTTTTATTTATAAATTACCCAGTCTTGGGTATTTCTTCATAGCAATGTGAGAACCAGCCAGTACAAGGAGCCACAGTGTTACCTTCATTTCACCTAAAACGAATGCACTCCATATTGCGAAGTTAGGAAAAATTTTAATGCTTCTATGTTGAACATATTTTGAGAAAAACATTTTATTTTATCTTATTTTGTGTGTGTGTGAGATGGAAATTCACTCTTGTTGCCCAGGCTGGAGTGCAATGGCATGATCTCAACTCACTGCAACCTCCACCTCCCGGGTTCAAGCGATTCTCCTGCCTCAGCCTCCCAAGTAACTGGGATTACAGGCATGCGCCACCACCCCCGGCAAATTTTTGTATTTTTAGTAGAGACAGGGTTTCACCATGTTACCCAAGCTGATCTCCAACTCCTGACCTCAGGTGATCCGGTGCTGGGATTACAGGCATTAGCCACTGTGCCCAGCCAAGAAAACATTTTAATTGGAAAACATTTGATCTACACATTACGGATGCACAGTTTCTTTTTCTTAATAGGTTTTCATTTGTATCTTTTCCTTGTAGTGATCATTCAGTCATTTGAATGTATTTGAATTCGCAGTTTTACTTAAATGAAAATAAAATTAAGATTCCTCAACAATATGAGGGCTTCAGATTTTTTTTTTTTTCTGGGAAAGAAACATACCCTCTGAATATTCTTGCAATTGTTTTCTGTTACCCAAGCATCATTCATTCAACCAAAAAGCCCATTGACCCTGAGGTCCATCAGGTTTCTTTTACACCCACACCTGAAGGGACTAAGCAGGGTACTAAAGCAGAGTGACCACAGTCATGGCTCCTAGTTTCAAAACTTTATGATGTTCAAAGAATTGCCATTGAGGACTCGCGAAGTCAAACAAAATGAATCTTTATTCCTATAAATTCAGCAAGTTATGTTCCCAGTGAGACTCAGCGAAAAGTTCCACTTCTTCCTAAATCAGGCTGATTTTCAACAAGGATCAAGCCTTTTCAAGAAGCAGTTTACTTTTGTCACCTAAATTTCAAATTGATGAATGCAGTTCACAAAAATGAGCAGTTCTGTGTTTTGAACAACAAAAATGTCTCCAAGATATGCCAGCAAACTGTGCCTTATTTAAACCATACAAGAAGTAGTTTCTTTTTTATTTTTATTTATTTATTTATTTGAGATGGAGTCTCGCCCTGTAGCCCAGGTGGGAGTGCAGTGGCGCAGTCTTGGCTCACTGCAACCTCCGCCTCCGGGTTCAAGCAGTCCTCCTGCCTCATCCTCCCAAGAAACTAGGATTACAGGCATGCGTGATCACACCCAACTAACTTTTTGTATTTTTTTTTTTTTTTTTTTAGTAGAGATGGGGTCTTTAACCATGATGGCGAGGCTGGTCTTGAACTCCTGACCTCAAGTGATCCACCTGCCTCGATCTCCCAAAGTGCTGGGATGACAGGTGTGAGCCACGGCGCCTGGCCGAGAAATAGTTTATTTAAATTCATGATTGTCTATGAAAACAGGAATAATATAATTTATCTTCCAAAGGAGACACTTTTGAGATGAAAAGAAGGCGTTATTGACAAATATGTCAGGACTATAGACATAAACCTATCAACTGTCCCTGGCAAACTGGAACATGTGATGCCTCCACCTATGAAGCACAGGCCTGAGAGGCCTTAGAAAATTCTATCATATCTCTTCACAGATAAATACGAATAAAATATTTTACAAATTAATTGTAAATATCTTTTTAATTTAATTAATTAATTAATTTTGAGATGGAGTCTCACTCTGTTGCCAGGCTGGAGTGCAGTGGTGAGATTTCGGCTCACTACAACCTCCACCTCCCGGGTTCAAACAATTCCCCTGCCTCAGTCTCTCAAGTAGCTGGGACTACAGCTGCACACCACCACACTTGGCTAATTTTTTGTATTTTAATAGAGACGGGGTTTCACCATTTTGGCCAGGATGGTCTCGATCTCCTGACCTCATGATCCACCCGCCTCGGACTCCCAAAGTGCTGGGAATACAGGTGTGAGCCGCTGTGCCTGGCCTTATTTTATTTTTTGAGATGGGAGGTCTCACTGTGTTGCCCAAGCTTGTCTTTAATTCCAGGCACAAGTGATCCTCCTGCCTCAGCTTCCTGAATAGGTGTGACGATAGACATGCATTGCTGGGATCCATAAATTGTAAACATGTTTGCTGAAGCAACAAACTGGGCCACTGTTACATAAAGTCTGTAAACCTTGTATCCACCTACAGTTTCACCAACTTCATAATGTGTATAAATATTTAATGCACATATTTCTAATATTTACTCTAATGTATAATGCCTTTATAATCTTATTTAATGTAAAAAGACAGAGAAAAGCACCAAACTGTTCAGTTTCAGTAGCTTGAGCATAAAAACAGCATTCTAATGGTAAAATACAAAAGGCTGATGCAACTGCAACAATAGTCAGTGTACCTCCACTTAACCCATTTACTGCTCAGTGTGAAAAAAATCCCATCGCTGGGATGGGCGTGGTTGCTCAAGCCTATAGTTCCAGCACTTTGGGAGGCCAAGATGAGAAGATGACTTGAGTGCCACGAGTTTGAGACAAGCTTGCTCAACAAAGTGAGACCCCATCTCTCCATAACAGAAATTTTAAAAAAAATCAGTCAAGGGCAATGTTGACTGCCTGTGCTAACAGCTACTAAGGCAAGAGGATCTCTTGAGCCCAGGAGTTTGAGGTTACAGTGATTTGTGATTACACCAATGCATTCCGGTCTAGGTGAC
Organism: Macaca nemestrina; assembly: GCF_043159975.1. Taxonomy (NCBI): domain Eukaryota; kingdom Metazoa; phylum Chordata; class Mammalia; order Primates; family Cercopithecidae; genus Macaca; species Macaca nemestrina. The sequence goes on along the minus strand of NC_092132.1, from coordinate 139,531,376 downwards.
AGAGCCAGACCTTATCTAAAACAAAAACAGAAACAAAAACCCCATAGCTAGAAGAACGGGAACTGGGTATTGCTCTAGAAAAAGTGGCAGGTAAAATCTCCTCTCCTTACCTGGCTAACCTTGGGAATTAAACTGGTATTGTAAGCTTTAACTCATCACTTGGAAACCTGTCTATAGCCTTGAATATGAGCTGCTGATTCTCTATGTAAAATTAACTGTCCCACATTAAAAAGCAGAGCAGGATGGGGAAACGAGGTAAGAAAATAGATGTTGTAAAAGGAAATTAAAGGAAAAAGGAGGAAGAAGACAGAAAGGAGTTAAAAAGAAAGAAGATAAAATGAGAAAGTAAAAAAGGACAACTAAAACAAGTTTAAAACTAAAATGTGCATATTCTTCCTTACATTTTTATTACTGTGTTCACCTCTTTGGTAATTATGTTAGATGCAATTAGAATCAGAATCCCACAGAATTAAAAGAAAATCATACAGATCTTCTGAAATATCCCAGACCCAAACAAATTTTGACCTGTGTAGTATCACACAGCTAGAAAAGGTGACAAAGTTAGTTACAAACTCATGTCTCCTAGCTCTTCTGCTCCACAATTTACAGAAGAATGCTTTGTATTTATAATATGCTAGTAAGTATGTCTTATAAAATGTCAAATTGGAGGTTTTCTACTAAATGCTAGTTTCACCTTTATAAATGCTGTACTTGTTTTGAGGTTTCCAAGAGTACCTATTTCTGAAATACCTGTTCTGCCTTTTTTTCTGGCTTTTAAATTCGATATTTTCTCTCTCCTACAGAAATAAAATAAATTGTGGTACTCAATAAATACTTGATCAAATACATGAATGAATAAAATAGTAGTGCCTCTGGTCAGGCGCGATGGCTCACACCTGTTATCCCAGCACTTTGGGAGGTCGAGGTGGGTGGATCACCTGAGGTCAGGAGTTCGAGACCAGCCTGGCCAACATGGAGAAACCCAGTATCTACTAAAATAAAACATTATCCAGGGGTGGAGGCGGGCGCCTGTAATCCCAGCTACTTGGAAGGCTGAGACAGGAAAATCGCTTGAACTTGGGAGGTGGAGGTTGTAATGAGCTGAGATCATGCCACTATACTCCAGCCTGAGTGACAGAGCGACACTCTGTCTCAAAAAACCAACCAAGCAAAAAAACATTTGTGCTTCTGCAGGTTTTATTCAACCATGGTTTTTCAAATTGTTATTGTGTAGAGAAAACACAGCATCTCAGCAGCAATAGGCACAGCCAAATAAGAGAGGAATTAATTGTATAATCTTTGTGATTGGCCTTGTGTCTTCAATAGTAAGACACTGAACACAAAAATACAGCAACCAAATATATATGTAAAAATACTAAAATGGAAATTACATCAGAAATAAAAAAGGGGCTGTCACAACTGATCCTCCGCTGTGACCAATTATATGCCCACAAAGTTGATAATTTAGATGAAATGGACCAATTATTGAAAGAAACATTCTACCAAAACTCATACATGGAGGAATACAGCCTTTGAACAAAGAACTGAAATCAATAATAACTTCCCCAAAATGGCCAATGGTTTCAATGGCTCAAGGGCCAATGGTTTCTCTGGTGAATTCTATGGAACATTTAATGAAGAAATAATAACAATTCACTACAGACTGTGCCAAAAATAATTGAAGAGGAGGAAACACTTCCCATAACTAACTCATTCTATGAGGCCAGCATTACCCTAATACTAAAACCTGGAAAGGCTTTACAAAAAAGGAAAATTACAGCCAATATCTCTCTAAAAATTCTCAATAATATATTAGAAAATTGAATCCAACAATGTATAAAAAAAGTTGCACACCACAACCAAGTGAAATTTATTTCGTATTTGCAAGACTGGTTCAACATTCAAAAATAAATTAGTGTAATCTATCACATTAACAGGCTAAAGAGGAAAAATTACATGATCATATCAATAAATGCAGAAAAAGCATATGAAAAAAATTCAACACGGTTTCATGATAAAAACTCTCAGCAAAATTAGGAATAAAAGGGAACTTTCCAGACAAAAAATGGTCGACAAAAATACCTAGAGCCAATATCCTACTTTAATGTTCAAAAAAAGGGATAATTTTTCCCAAATCAGTAACAAAACTAGGAAGTCTTTTGTACCAAAAATCATAGCTAATGCAACAAGACAGGAAAAGGAAATTAAAGGTATACAGACATGAAAGAAAGAAACAAGACCCTCTTATTTTCAGATGACTTGATTGTCTATGCAGAAAATTGCAAAACCTGAAAACAAAATTTCCTGGAACTGTTAAGTAATTATAGTAAGGTTGCAGGATACAAAGTTAACATACAAAAGTCCATTTATGTTCCATATTCCAGCACCAAAAAAAATGTAATCTGAAATTAAAAACATAACACTCTTTATATTATTACACACATATCAAAGAAAATGTAGGCGCAAATCTAATGCAGTATGTATGAAATAGATATGAGGACAACTACAAAATACTGATGAAAGAAATCAAATAATATCTAAATAAATGGAGAGTTAATCCATGTTCATGAACAGGAAGACTCAATATCAAGAAGTTAGTTTTTCCCCAACTTTTCTGGTAGATTCAACACAATCCCCATGAAATCCCCAATGGGCTATTTTGTAGATGATAACAGAATCTAATATTTATTTAAAAAGGTAAAAGACTCAGAATAGCCAATACAATACTGAAGGAGAATAAAGTTGAAGGACAGACACTAACTAACTTCAAGACTTATTATAGGCTAAGTGTGGTGGCTCTCTTCTATAATCCTAGCATTTTAGGAGGCCAAACAGGAAGAACCACTTAACCTCAGGAATTCAAGACCAGTCTGGGCAATAAAGTAACACCCTGTCTCTACAAAAATTAAAAATAAAAAAATTAGTTGGGCATGGTGGTGCACACCAATGGTCCCAACTACACAGGAGGATTGCTTGAGCCAAGGAGGTTGAGGCTGCAGTGAACCATGATTGCATTACTGCACTCCAGCCAAGGTGACAGAGTGAGACCCTGTCTCAAAAAAAAATACTCTTCACCCAACTTGTTTACCATTTATAATAAAAAACAAATGGTTCTAGAACAAGACATCCACATGCAAAAGTGAATCTAGACATAGGACTCACACTTCTCACACATATTAAATCATAGATCTAATGTAAAACTCAAGACTATGAGACATCTAAAAGATAATATAGGAAAAGATCTAGGTGACCTTGAGACTGGGGATAACTTTTGAATATACCAAATGTATAATCCATCAAATTTAAAAAATTGTTATTAAAATTTACAACTTCTGCTTTGTGATAGACACTGGTAAAGGAATGAAAAGAAAAGCCAAAGACTGGGAGAAAACATTTTAAAACTCTCATCTCATAAAAGACTTCCATATATACAACTCAATTCAAAATATTAAAAGTAAACAACAAGAAAACAAACAACCAGAGAAACAGGCAAAAGATACGAAAAGATATTTCCGAAGAAGACACAGATGGCAAATAACCATAGGATAAAATACTCCCTAACAGATGTCATTAGGAAACTGCAAATTAAAACAACATGAGATACCTCTATTAGAATGGCTATAATTGAAAATACTGACACCATCAAATGCTGGTGAAGTGGAGCAATAGAAATTCTCATTCACTGCTAGAGGGAATGAAAACTGGTAAACAGCAGCCGGGTGCGGTGGCTCATCCATGTAATTCCAGCACTTCGGGAGGCTGAGGCAGGCAGATACTTGAAGTCAGGAATTTGAGACCAGCCTGGCCAACATGGTGAAACCCCATCTCTACTAAAAATACAAAAATTGGCTGGACACGGTGGTGCACACCTGTAGTCCCAGCTACTCCAGGAAGCAGGAGAATTGCTTGAACCCGGGAGGCGGAGGTTGCAGTGAGCTGAGATTGTGCATTCCAGCCTGGGCAACAGAGCAAGACCGTCTTAAAAAAAAAAAAAAAAAAAAAAGAAAGAATATTGGTAAAATTACTTTGGAAGAGAGTTTGTCAGTTTTCTACAAGCTAAACATAGGCCTACCATCTGATCCAGCAATCACACTTTACTGTACCATCTGACCCAGCAATCACACTCCGAGATATATGCCAAAATTAGATGGAAATTTATGTCCACACAAAAACCTGCACAACAGTATTTATAGCAGCTTTATTCGTAATTACCAAAACTTGCAAACAACCAAGGTGTCCTTCAGTAGGTGTATACAAACTGTGGTATATCCATACAATTAAATATTTTTCAGTGATAACAAATTAGGTTTCAAGCCATGGAAGGTCATGGAGGAACCTTAAATGCAGATTTGCTAAGGGTTTCCAACTATATGGCATTCTGGAAACGGTACAAATATGTAGAGAATGAAAAGGTAAGTGGGTTTCTGGGGGTTCAGGGGTGGAAGGAGATATAAATAGATAGAAAATATGAGTTTTTAGAGCAGTGAATCTAACCTGTATGATACTGTAATGTTGAATATGACATTATGCCTTTGTCAAAACCCATTGAATATAGAACACAAAAAGTGAACTATAGTGTAAACTGTAGACTTTTGTTTGTGATGATGTATCTATATTGGTTTATGACACATAATAAGTGTACCACATTAATGCATGACATTATTATTAGGAGAAACTGGGAAGATGGAGGGAGAGCAGGGTATAGGAGACCTCACTGAACTACTGCACACTTTTTCTGTAAATCTAATAATGTTCCAAAATATTCTATTATAAAAAAAGTTCTAAAATGTTTATATTGGTGAATGGCACTAATTTGTGTATGGAGGTTATTAAAACTTTCATTAAAGTGTACATTATTTATATAGAATCTCTATTTTTTCTCAAGTCTTATATTTCCAATGAATCTTATCATCCAATTTAAACCACTGTTAATAGAGCAACACTTATCAGGAACTCTTTAGTCCAAGACTGTAAGTAGACTCTACTAACATAAAGAAATATAAATCATATTCCTTGCACTAAGGAATTTACTATTTTTCTGTGCATACTGGACATAAATATAATTATTACATAACAATATAATGTAATATAAATAGAACACATATATTAAGTAACAAAACAATGTCATGTATGGTGAATTTCATAAGGAGAGATTAAAGATTCCATAAATAATAGAGAAATGAAAGTCACAGCTCGGTGTAGGGGCTCACGGCTGTAATCCCAGTACTGGGATGCCAAGGCAGGTGCATCACCTGAGGTCAGGGGTTTGAGACCTGGGCAACATGGTGAAGCCCCATCACTACTAAAAATATAAAAATTACCAAGGCATGATGGTGTATGCCCATATACCCAGCTGCTGGGGAGGCTGAGGCACAAGAATCATTTGAACCTGGGAGGCAGAGGCTGCAGTGAGCAGAGATGGCGCCACTGCACTCCAGCCTAGGCAACCAAGTGAGACCCTGTCAGAAAAAAAAAAAAAAAAAAAGGAAAGGAAAGGAAAATAAAGGAAAGGAAATGAAAATAAAAAAGAGCCATAGCAAAACCAGTTTTATGGCAGTAAAATCTCTTGTAAAAAAAATGGAAATAAAAATAGAGAGTTATCAGGGACCATACAGCGAAACACTAGGAAGTCTGGACGTTAATTTTTAGGTAATAAGATTCTAATAAAGGAGTCTAAGCCAAGTCAAACTAGAGGAAGATTCATCTGGTTTGAGTATGAAGATAAGGACACAATTAGGGTAATAGAGTTGAAATTAAGGAAGAAGAATCACAGACAGGATCAAAGGTTAAAAGGCATAAAATGTGAAGTTAATATTAGAGATGAACAAAGAAAGCTTGGTACTATTAAACAGTCAATTCCTAGCATAATGGGTGCGAAAGAAACATGAAGAAAAGGAAAACAGTCCCACACTAAGAAAATATAAAATCTAATTGGGCATGCAAAGCATACAAATATGAAGCAAACAGAAAAAGTGTCAAAGTCACACTAATGACGTGTTGATTAGTGGAAACTCTTTATGATAGAGCAGTCCAAGCAACGGAAATCCCCTTTTAAGTGACCGTACTCTGGATAAGGCATAACAGACAATGATGTGGCATCTTCATGATTCTCCCAAATCTAGACAACCTTATTTCATGCCCAAACGAACCTTTCTCACGTTTCTGTAAAAGAGACTAAGTGCTCCACTTCTCAATCAGGAAATTCTCAGGGATCAACATTGGATGTGCCCCAACTTATCAAATCATTCTGGTTTCCATACCCTATTTTTTGAGGTCATCCTCAAAACAATCCCATGCACAGGATTCCTACCCTCTCCATCTAAGCTACCCAGCAGCCAATTAACTAATACGGTCTCTTATACAGGAGGCAGTCGAGGGTGGAATTTTGTGCCTAGAGCAATGGATGCAAAGTATTAGATGAAAGCTACAAAGATTTCTAAAGTCGTGCATACACTTCAGCATGAGACAGACAGAAACCACACAAGGAAAAACATTTCTTTCTATGCATGTGTATCTAATACTTTTATACTTTAAAAAAAAACTAAAGTAGTATTATAATTCAGATATTTTCAAAAGTTTAAAAATTAAAAAGTAAAATTCTCTTTCTTGCCTTGCTGGCATCTCCAGTCATCAGAAATAGCCACACAAAGTATCCTGCATGTGTTCTTCCAAAAATGTTTCTAAACATAAACCATTCTATAAGTATGTGTATATAAATATATATATATCAATATATTAATTTTTACCTCAATTGTATACCCACATGTAAAACTTGCTTTTTTTTAGCACCTTCCTATTTGATCACATATAGCTTCCCATAACAACATATGTAAGTGTACCCATGTTCTATACAGTGACTATGGAACACTCCATATTATGGATGTATCATAAGCTCTTTAACCGTTACCCATTTACATGGTTTCATTTTTGCTGTTACAAATAATACTGAAGAAATAGTCTTGAATTCTGTATACACTTGTCTTAAAACTTCTGAATCACAGGGTATGAACAATTTTTGATGTTGTTGTTGTTGTTGCTGCTGCTGAGATAGAGCCAAACTGTCATCAAAGGGTTTGTATAATTCTTTCCTTTATGCCCCAACAATATGAAGTCTATTTCACCAAACTACTCCTAAATGAATGTTGTCATTTCGAAAAATGTTTGCCAATCCAATAAATTAGTTAATTACTACTGTTGCTATGAAATTAAGCATTTCAAGGTTACTGGACACTTGTATTACCTTTATAAAAAAGTCTATTCATGACCTTACACATTTGTCTATTTATTCTAGTTTTTATTTGCTGTAAGTGTTCTTTGTATATTAATAGATCAAATATGTTGCCAGTTTCACTTTTGCATTTTTGACCTTGTCCATGATTTTTCCCCCTACAGATGTGTATTAGTCTGTTCTCACACTGCTGTAAAGAACTACATGAGACTGGGTAATGTATGAAGAAAAGAGGTTTAATTGACTCAAAGTTCCACAGGCTGTACAAGAAGCATGGCTAGGGGGCCTCAGGAAACTTACAATCATGGCAGAAGCTGAGGGGGAAGGAAGCACCTCTTACCATGGTGGAGCGCGCGAGAGAGAGCGAGCTAAGGCTGAAATGATGAGAACACCATCATGAGAACAGGAAGGCAGAAGTCTCCACCATGATTCAATCACATCCCACCAGGCCCTCCTTCAACGTGTGAGGACTACAATTCATCATGAGATTTGGGCGGGGACACAGAGCCAAACCATATCAAGATGCTTCTAACAATGGTCAAATTCACCAATCTTTAATCCTGGTTTATAGGATGATGACGCATGGGAAGGCAGAAGCACTCCTATATGTAGCGAATTTTACCAAAATTGGTTTCTATAATTGAGTGCTGTCATTTTTTTCAAATCCTTTTGAAAGCTTCGTTTAGTTTGCAGTAGGAGACAAGCATATACCAACGATAACTTCTTGCCAAAAGAGCCAATTCTTCCCCCGGCAATTATTGAATATTCCATCTTTTCCCCACTAATTCACCTACGAAATCTGTTATTTATTTGAATTTATATCTGGACTATCTTGACTAGTTCTGATTTTACTTATCTGCTTATACAAATCCCAAATTGTTTAAATTATCACAACATTAAAATATGCTGTAATATCTAGCATTCCTATTCCTATTACCCTTCTTTTAAAAATATTATTTGATAAATTTCATGTTTATTTTTCCACATGAACATTAGTAGCACTTTTTACTAATTAGTAAATTATTTGTTGTACACAGTATTGCTAATTACTATTAGCAACTTATTAGTTGTCTTTTTTACATTAATTCTTGATATTTTCAAAAGCATCACATAGGTTTATAAGAGTTTTGAGAACATTTATGTATTAACACTATTGACACTACATACATATTACATATTAACATTCTATTTCTATATATGAACAAATGAGCCTTTTCATTGATTCAAATCTCATTCACAATACTTGAGTTTGATTTTAAATTTTTCTAAGTTTTCTTTGACATTTATGTCCAGATAGGCTAAACATTTATGCCTAGACAGTCTAAATGTATTTGGTATTGTAAATGAAACTTTTCCATCCATTATACTTTACATCCTTTTATTACATACAGACTACTAATTTTTATGTTTTACCTTTTATAACCTGTCATTTTATTGAAATCTCTTACTAGTTTCATTTGTAGATCTGTTTCTTGGACTTTACATGTATAGTGGATCATATATAAATAATTCCCAAAGTTTCTCTTAATTTTTAGTTTGCAATACTTATTTTTTCTTTCTCTTATCCGATTATGAATTTACAAATACCTAGCAATTTTAAACGTGGTGGTGAGAGTAGTTATCCTTCTTTCCCACTTTACTGGGAAATCTGTTCCACAATTAATCAAGACTTTGTTTTGGAGTCTGTATCACAGGAAGGAAATGTTTCTCAACTTCTGTTATGTCACCTTTTTAAAAATTCAAGATTTGGTGCTGAATTTATTAATTATACATATATATATATATATATATATATTTTTTTTTTTTTTTTTTTTTTTTTGAGACGGAGTCTCACGCTGTTGCCCAGGCTGGAGTGCAGTGGCGCGATCTCGGCTCACTGCAAGCTCCGCCTCCCGGGTTCCCGCCATTCTCCTGCCTCAGCCTCCTGAGTAGCTGGGACTACAGGCGCCCGCCACCGCGCCCGGCTAATTTTTTGTATTTTTAGTAGAGACGGGGTTTCACTGTGGTCTCGATCTCCTGACCTTGTGATCCGCCTGCCTCGGCCTCCCAAAGTGCTGGGATTACAGGCTTGAGCCACTGCGCCCGGCCTAATTATACATATATTTTTAAAGTGTTTTTGTACATTTACATATTAATATGGTAGACTGTATTGATAGATTCCTACTGCTGATCTCAATCTGCATTCCTCACGTGAGTCCCTCTTCATTATATAATCAGGGTATATTATTTGTTAATGCACCATTCTTTTCTAATTAAAATTTGTATTATTTTATAGGTATTCATAATTGAGATTAGTTTGCCATTTTATGTCAAGTTTTAAAAGTTTTGTTATCTTGTTCTGCTGATTGTGTAACAATATTTTGGAACTCTTGTTCTCACAGTAGCATGCAGTTTGAATAGCATTAAAATTCTGCTGTGGTTTAGATATGGTTTGTATTCACCAAAACTTATGTTGCAATATAATCCCGAATGTGATAGCATTGGGAAGTAGGGCCTAGCAGGACGTTTTGGGGTCATGGGAACAGATCCCTCATGCATAGATTAATATCCTGCTTCAGGGTGAGTGAACTCTTCCTTCATTTCCCCATGAAAGCTGGTTGTTAAAAATAATCTGACTCTCTTGCTTCCTCTCTGACCAAAAGGTCTCTTTGTCTCTGTACATACCTGATCCCCTTCCACTTTTTACTATGACTAGATTCAGCATGAGGCCCTCACCAGAAGCCAATCAATTGCCAGCACCATGTTTCTTGCACTTTCCAGCCTGTAGAACTGTGAGCGACATAAGCTTTTTTTTAAGTTACCCAGCCTCACGTATTCAGTTACAGTAACACAAATCGGATTAAGACATGTTCTCCATACGTCAATATTTTTAGAGAGTTCACTTCTGAAATCACGGGCCTAGTACTCTTTGGAGGTTTGGTCTTTGAAAATATTACCCATTTCTTCCATTGCCATGGATCTCTTCTGAGATCAATTTTGGAGATTTGTATTTTCTTAGAAGTCACCCATTTCATTCAGGTTTTATATTTATTTGAGTAGGCTTGAACAAATTATTACAGGTTTATAAGTTATTTAATTCACCCTATAGTTGTGGTTATTCTGCTAATCTCATTTTGAAGTTATACAGTCTTTTTCAACTGAATTTACTAAGTTTTGTTTTCTCCTTCCCCTTCCCCTCAAGGAAATAGGTTTGGATTTATTCATGAATTCTACTACTTTCTGTTTAATAATTCACTATTTTTTATTTTTATCTTGATTAATTTATTCCTTCTGTTTTCCATACATTAATTTGGCTGCTCTTTTAATAACTTCTTAATTTAAAATTTTAATCAATTTAATTAAATTCTTTTAAAATTAGTAATATGGGTCTTAAACATATGGTTCTCAATTATTTTTTATAGGACAGCACACTCAGAAAGTGATTAAATTTTTATTGAACACAGGGGTAGGTCTAAGGTTGCTCACTACCCAATGCCCTGCTTCTTTACTGAACGTCCTGAGGGCTAAAGGGAATAAATATCTTTGCACACCTGTAATCCACTTGCTGCATAGGAGTTGGAAGCTCTGTTAATGAAATCAAGTGGATTTTGAATATTATGCTGCATATATTTATATATTCAGTAAACAACCACTGAACAACCATGCTAAGAGCTCAGAACACAAAATGGGTGAGAAAGGGTATTCAATAAATTTGATTTACAAAATAAGAGTTTTTAGAAAGCATATAGGATTGATCAGGAGGTTTAGGTTCTAGTCCCAGAGCTACACATCTGGTATGTGTGACCCACATCTAAACCTCAGATTCCACAGTGTTCACTCTATATATTGAAGATATGTGAAAGCTAAAATAATAAATAGAAATCATCATTATTAATACGTATTGTAAGAGGCTCTGATACTAATATGAATAAGTCTATGCTGTCTGCCGTGTGCTCACTAAATAAATACTTAATGGAATACATGTATTACTTTGCTGGAACAAAAATAGGCCAACTAGCCACATAAGTTGTTATGCAGTCACAGATACAGGTTGTCCTCAGTTTCAGTGAAAGAATCATAAATGATTACAATGTGAAAACAATTGCAAAAATGGAATGAAATTGGGCTTCGATTTTCTCCATTTGTACATTTTAAGGCTTGATGGTCTTATAGCAATTTTTAACAAGAACCTGCTTAAATTATTCATAATTGAGAAGGATTTGAAAAACAAATATGCAAAAAATTTAAAAAAAAAAGAAAACCACAATCACAATAGAGACCTAAAACACATATCTGGTAAAACCTTGATTTTTCTTGATAATGATGGAAATGATTCTGCAGAAACAACAGCAAAGAAGACAATGCCTTCTCCTTTCCCAGCTTACAGAGCCCAGGAGCCCATTGTTTTTAGAATTTCTTTTTATTTTCTGCTAATGAATCATGAGATATAATTCACAAGCAATTTAGAAATCAACTAAAATTCATGTTCCTAGATGTCATTCGGGCTGAGTTTTAAAATTTGAGAAGGAATGTTGGCCAATTAAGAATGACTACTTATTTCAAGGATAGCTGAGCATGCAGGAAAAAATGTTTATACTTGAAATGATCACAGAATAATAAGACACAGAAAGGATCACAGAATGGTGAGACTATAGTTACTTATTTGCAATGAGTCACAGAAGATTTAATTGCAAATTTGAGTAACATTACAGGATGTCTGTATCTTAAGCAGTTCTACCAGATAATCAAATAAGAAATACTGAAGCAGGTCTAAGTTGGTTAAACTTGATTTAGGAAAACAGAAATTATGGGCAAAATCCAACCATTTCTCACTCATTATATATTTAAATACAAAGCTCTGGGTAGTTAAATGAGTTAACATATGTGAGATACTAAGGCTACACAGTATTGTGAACATGTTAGGCACTATTATTATTGTTTCCGTTAAAATTACAGGTGACGTTGCAGAAATAGATATGGTTATTCTTATAACATCATTATCATTTATATGCTAAAAAAGCAATAAGGCAATCTCTTTATGGGCAATTTTCTGTTAAAATATAAATAAGGTAATAGGAATATACGTATATACAAATATACATTAAACTTTTAATGTTAAAGTCACTTAATCAAATAATTTTAAAGATAAAGGATTGCATGTGGCATTCTTTCTTTTGAGGTCACAGGAAAGTAATAATTTCATTAATTATTTAGAGACATTTTCTCATTTTAAAAAATCTATCATGAGCTTAGAAATCTAGAGTGAATTCACAAAACCAATGGCACATTAGTGAGAATATTAAATGGGGTTAAATTATGGCTTTGAATTTTAGGACGGTATTCCTGTTATTTTTGTCTTTAGGGAGGGAGGCAGGAAGCAGGCCAATCAGATGATCCTTGAGTTACCTCAGAACTCCGCCACTGCATCAAAAAGACTCTTACAGTGTCAGTATTATCTGAGGATGATTAAGGAGATACATTAGGCTCTAGAGACTTTAGGAGAAATTGTAAGCTCATAAAATTACGTTCACAATGATCATCTGTTCGTTCCTATATGATCCGTGGCTAGGCTGACCCAGCTGTATGCTGCATGAGATTCATTATTTAAATTACATGGTTTCTAGCAAGATAGCCGGAGAGCCTTCAGTTACTTTTCATCACATAATTACGGTCCTTCAGCCCAAAGGGCAAAGGCAATACGTTTCACCAAAGTGAAATCAAAGCAAAGCAGGCGTGCACATTACACTTCATATGACGCTGAAGTTGGCTGCCTCCTTCCTTCCTAGGGCAGAGTGAGCACAGCAGTATGGCCCTAGCCAGCACCTTTGTATGAAAGTTTTTCAAGAGGCCGGGAGTGGTGGCTCATGCCTGTAATCCCAGCACTTTGGGAGGCCAAGGCGGGCGGATCACCTGAGGTCAGGAGTTCAAGACCAGCCCGGCCAACATGGAGAAATCCTGTCTCTACTAAAAATACAAAATTAGCTGGGCATAGTAGCAAGCACCTGTAATCCCAGCTACTTGGGAGACTGAGGCAGGAGAATCACTTGAACCTGGGAGGCACAGGTTGCAGTGAGCTGAGATGGTGCCATTGCACCCCAGCCTGGCCAACAAGAGTGAAACCCCATCTCAAAAAGAAAAAAGAAAGAAAAAGTTTTGCAAGAATTATTAAAATAAAATAACCAACAATGAGTCCTGTTGAGGCAGGAGAATATGGTCTGGAGGCAGGGAACCTAAGACCAATTCACATTTATTTCATAAAGCTGGATCTGAAGACAAACACCAGGGAAGGGGGCAGGGAACCCAAGGGGAATTCGCGCTAATTTCATAGAGATGACTCAAAGGGAGAACACCTGCTTCCGGGGGCAGGCAACCCAAGGACAATTCGCACTGATTTCCCAGGGCTGGCTCAAAACAAAAACCCTATTTCCACAGCTGGGTAACAAAGGATCAGAGGCTACTCTCCCTACAACCCTCCTCCTTCCACTACATCTCAGATGAAGAGGGAAAGTGCCTCGGATTGGTCATGAGCCAAGTGTGGACCATCCCTTCATCTGCATAGGGCGCCCATCCACTCAGGCCTCTGGTTGGCCAAGGACCAATTCACCTTAGCGTCAAATAAGCCAGGGCCAAATCCTTCACACATTTAGGGGGTAGCCATTAGGAATCTCAAAAGGAGTACTTACACCCCAGAAAACTTCGGAAACAGGACCTTTAGCTACTCACTCAGGATTGCTGCCACCCTGCGGAATGTCTCCTCACTGAAATAAATCCCTACTTTTGGCAGGGTGTGGTGGTTCATGCCTGTAATCGCAGCACTTTGGGAGGCCAAGGTGGAAGGATCACGAGGTCAAGAGATCGAGACCATCCTGGTCAACATGGTGAAACCCTCTCTCTACTAAAAATACAAAAATGAGCTGGGCATGGTGCCACGTGCCTGTAATCCCAGCTACTCGGGAGGCTGAGGCAGAAAAATTGCTTGAACCACGGACTCAGTGGTTGCAGTGAGCCGAGATTGTGCCACTGTACTCCAGCCTGGCAACGGAGGGAGACTCCATCTAAAAAAATAAATAAATAAAAAAATAAAAAAAAATCTCTACTTTCAGTGTTTATTTCATTCCTTTATTACTTGGTGCATTTTGTTCAATTCGTTGTTGAACATGCCAAGTACCTGGACATATCACACTCAAGGCCTGTCTTCCGGTAACACTACGAGCGCTCTCTCACTGTTGTTCTCTTTTTCTCTCTTTTGTGAGATTAAGTTTGAGCATTTCAGCCTCCAACTAAAAAGTTCACATCTATTTTGCAATATTAGTTATATAAGAAGGCTTTGAATCTTTGGTGGCAAGAACATAGCTGAAACCTGAAACAAATGAGCAAATTCCTAAGAAGAAATAATATACCACCAGCACTGCCCTGATATCTTCTCAACTTTAAATAATTTCTCTTCAATATTTGTTGCTATTTAAATTTGTTTTATCTTCAAGTCATTAATGTGCAAACAGTAATATTGAGTTTTGACCTTCTGCTGGTAGCTGGCTTTATTCTTTGAGAGGAGTTATCCATTCTCCTGCTTCAGATATTGCTTCTACAACAATAACCTCTGAAGAATAGCTTTGATCTTATGCTTTAGTTTGCAATGGTTTAAAAACATCTCTTCCTATTGAGACATAGAGACAACATCTCCTCATGAATCTGAAGTCTAGGATTGCTTGACAAAAAGAAGTGGAAACATAATGTGTCCAATTCTGGGCCCAGGCCTTAATAAATAGGCAGTTTCACTTCTCACCACTTGTGATGCTTGTTATTGAAACACAGCCACCATGCCATGAGGAAGTCCAAGTAGCTCAACTGGAGAAGAAATAAGGTTCCCAGCCCACATCCTCAAGTGAGCTCCCAGCTAACAGCTAGCACCAACTTACTCTCACTGGAGAGAGTCACCTTGATAGTAAATACTCCAAGCTAGCTATCCCAGTTGATGCTGTGTGGAGCAGGAATGAGCTGTCTCTGGCAAGTTCTGTCCTACTTACAGATTCATAATCAAATGAACAATTGTGGCTGTATGAAGTCATATGTTGTGTGGGTAGTTTATTGTGCCCGAGCGAAAAAAAGCCGGGCACAGTGCACTTTCAGAGGCCAAGGCAGGTGGATCACTTGAGCCCAGGAGTTCAAGATCAGCCTGGGCAATGTGGTGGAAACCTGTCTCCACAAAAAATACAAAAATTAGCCAGGTATGATGGTGAGCGCCTGTAGTCCCAACTACTCAGGAGACTGAGGTGGGAGGAGACTTTAAGCCCCGGAGTTCAAGGATGCAGTGAGCCATAATCATGGCACTGCACTCTAGCGTGGGCAAGAGAGCGAGACCCTGGCTCAAAAAAGCAAAAAGAAAACCAAGAAAGCTCAAGAACCATATGGCTCATCATTCCAAAGACAAACGAAATGAGTTCTATAATGAGTTCTATGTGAAAGCCCTAATTTTACTTCAACTCAAAATCCTTACTGACGTTCTCTATTCATCTAATATTCCATTGCATCTTTCCTCAGACAAACCAGATTTTCTCTTACAAGTCCTCAATTCAGCTAATGATAGATACCAACTGCTCTGCCTCCACAATGGGCTCTCAG
Source organism: Macaca nemestrina (assembly GCF_043159975.1). NCBI lineage: Eukaryota > Metazoa > Chordata > Mammalia > Primates > Cercopithecidae > Macaca > Macaca nemestrina. Next base: position 139,515,547 of record NC_092132.1, on the reverse strand, counting down.
CATCATTTGTTTCCTCTTTCCCTGCTTCCTCTCAATAACTAACTCATCAGTAACCAAATGCAATACTCTCCTTTTCAAGACATCTGAGTTCGGTGCCTGCCTGTCTTCCCATTACTTTTAAAATCATCGACAGAATATCTCTTTGGCATGAACTAGCATCATGAGGTATAAGTGGGGCCTCCTGTGTTCCTGCTCTCAGTCCCCCCTCCTCATGCAGTCCGCCTAAAAGTCATCTTCCAAAGTCACTGCTTAAAACTATGCAAAGGCTCCCACCAGCTCGGTGATTCAGGTCCAAACTTGACCCTTCACAATCCTCATACAATCTTTTTGCTACAATCTCTCCCAGATCTTCTCAGTAAAAGCAATGTCTGCAATCACAGATGTGTGAGCTTTTCCTTCTTCCTTGTAAGTTGCCCCATAGGCACCACTTTTTTGTTCCATCATAGAAAGCACACTGCTCCATCTGCCAAATGGGCTTTTTCCCCAAGCATTTCTCTAGGCTGCGCCTCCTCAGTCATTTTTTGACTGAATGCAAGATGCTACTCATTTTAAAGGAGGATGTATCTTTCCCCCCTTTTGCCTCCTGCCAGATTAGAGAAACAGATCTCATGTTTCCTGATAAATTTGACATTTAATTTGCTTAATTCTATTTAATGTGACCCTCATCTAATCCGTCATTCTAATCTGCATCTGAATATATTATTTCTGTCTCTAGGTAATCAAGTTTCTGATCAAAATAAATATACCTGCACTAATCATTTTGTAGGTAAAAGTGGAAAGGACCCTGTCCTGGATGCCTTGCTTATTTGAGCTCCTGTCATTTTTTCTTACCAGCTGCATAACCTCAAATCATTTTCCTTCCACAATCTGTAGTTTGCTGTGTTGTAAAGTAAAATTGTTGTATAAGATGGTCTCAGCTTTGTTTTCCCAGCCTGTGATTAGTAATATCAGAATTCAAATTATTATTCAAATTAAAATGTACAAGGCATTCTCTCTTTACAAATGTATTTTGATTTATAAAATGGTTCAAAAAGAAACTATGATAGTCATCTCAAGCCTTGAATCACTATTTGATTAACGAAATTCTTTTGTGATTTTTATTTTTATTTTGCAGAAATCTATCTATAGAGAGCTGTCCTCATTGTTAGAAGTACAAAATAATCTGAACTGGCACTTGGAGGCAGAATAGTTACTGAACATATACAGATATTCAAATCTGAGCTAGAATTTTATACACAGTGTAGCACTCCTGACTCTCAATCCTGGAACCAAGATACAAGTGTTTTCTTTTTGTTTTTTTCTATGTCTCAACTATCTAAATTCTCCTGTATGCCAATACTAAAGAAAGTTTCCCAGACAAAAATGTCAGAGTGAACTCGAACACTTCAGTTCTGATTCCAAATCCAGAGAGTGTCATTCTCAACAAATCTCTGAAAAGAGAAAATTTTTCATTCAAAATCATCATTAAAGACAAGCATGTGGGCATAAAGATGTTCAAGCAAGCTTACAAAATAATAGTACATTAGTTATGATAAAACTGGCCATACTGAAAAACTAATACACTCTCACATCTAAGAGTGTGACAGCTTAGCACCTTGAAACAGAAAAACAATAAACATATAAGAGTTTATTTCTGGCACACAGAAAGATATGTCACTAGAGTCTTGACTCCATGCAGTGATTCAGAGACCCAGGCAAGCTTCCTCTATCTTGTGGTACTGCCTTCTTTACACATGGCCGCTGAGCTATCAAAGACAGGGCAGTTGAAAACATAGAAGAGGCACGTCTGTTTCTAAATGTCTTGGCAGCAAGTGACACCTAAATGACTTCTGGCACATGTAATTTGCTAGACGTAGTAATGACACCCCACCTAACTACAAAGGAAGTGGAATCTTCCTATGAGGACATGACTGTTGGAAAACTGGATGTACGTAATCAATAGTAATCTCTACTAGAAATGGAAGGACAGTTTGCCTGCTGAGAGTCTACAAATTCAAGACAAGCAAATTGATTTAGGATATCTTTATAAATTGTTAATATGTTACAGATTACATATTAGCTACAAAAAACTTGACTTGAAAACATATGTAAAAGCTTTCCTCAAGACAAACATGGGTTGTATCATCAGGGTTCTTAGAGAGATACATGCAATGGTTATCACTAGGTGACAAGGAATATTAATTTGCAATATTAATTGGCAGAAAATAATTCTTAATATGTTCTGGATTCATATGTTCTATTGTGCAAATGTCTCTTTAGGTCATTGCTATTGAATAGTTTGAACAAATGTAAGCTATTTTAAAACACATGTACAATGTGTAAAAAGGTTTATTCAAAAATAAACAACCTTTTCTGCTGTAAAGCAGTCATATTCTCAAAGGGGAAAAATATTGAAAATAATAAAGTAATAAAATGAGTGCAGAAAACAGTACCAGTTAAACTACAAGCTTAAGCCTCCATAAGAGTTCAGCAAACTTTTCTTTAATAGGCCAGAAAGAAAATATTTTAGGTTTCACGAGCCATATGGTCTTTATTGCAACTACTCAAACTTAGCCCTTGTAGATTAAAAATAGCCATAAACAATATATAAGCAAATGAATAGCTTCATTCCAATTAAAAACTTATTCACCAAAGCTGATGTGGTCAGATTTGGTCTGCAGCCATTAGTTTGCCTATCTCTGCTCCACAATCCTGAAATGGTTCTAGATACCATACAACTCTTCATTTTTAAATGTAAGCTCTATTTAAAAAAAATAGGAATGTAAAAACAATCAGAACCAGAATATACACATTTTTTGTCTTTTAGCAATATTTGGCCATATTGACTCTGACAATTAGTTGAGATCAAATGGATTATTATGAACTTTTTGCCTTAAATCTTATTGCATGAAATAATCCAATGAAACCTATGGATAATACTTTACTACTCTAAATTCAAACATAGATGTATTCCATACTCAATATATCCCAACAAGAAATGAGTGAAAAGTTTAGCATATCGGATAAAAATGCCTTTGATCAATTTGAAAGGATAGATTTTGTCAAAGGTCTTTTAGCTGAGTGACAAGTCCTACTTTATTAAACCTCATCCGACTACTGCTTCTCATTGATACTGGCAGGAGAGAAGGGTGACAGAAAGGAAAAAGGGTATATCACAGGAAGTGGAATATGTATAATAAAGCACACAGGAAAACAGAAACATAATGGAAAAGTGCTAAGCTTTACACCAAGGACAGTGGAAACAACTTGTTTCCTATGCCACAAAATGTTTTTGCCTGGTACTTCATCATTTCTCTTTTTCCTAATATGTCAGCAAGTCATTGTGTGGTACTTTTAAAACTGCAAGTAACTTGGTAATATGTAAGTGCTGTCATGCAGTAAGGTTCCAACTCAGTGACCTAGAAATGGTTCAACTACAATCACAGATACATATTATCTACAGGTGTATAATTTTAGGGATATAAATTACATAACTTTTATTCTAGATTGATAGTTCTAAGATAGACATTTATAAATTTTTATGCCATCAGTCAATCTATTCTCAGTAACAGTTACGTCTTTGCTAAAGTGCTGTTTCTTCGTTTAATAACACTGTAACAATGTATTTCAATTGTTTCATTTATGAATGTATTATGTGCTCTAATATGCTGGGCATTGATTCCGTCTTAAAGCATATATTATCTCTAACAAAATGCTATTAATTTACAAATCAATTGTAGCATGATGGGAAAGTTCAGAAGATAGAGGCAGAAGAGATTTCAAACCTTACATCTGATCCTTATTAGCTGTGTGATATTGAGCAGGTCATAACTTGAGTTATTTTATCTGTAAAATATAGGAAAGAATTTGCTCTACCTCTTCTCGTGGTTGTTTTGAGGATCTTATAATACATTTGTAAGCAACTTACATGCTACCAAATGCTATACAAAATTTAAATTATTATTACTTTCCAAATCCCCCTTATGGATAAATAAAAGCCATTTACTAAGTTGATAATTTAACAACTCAGAAAATAAATAACTATTTCATTACATTCATAATCATTAACATGTAGCTGGTAGGCTAAGTAGATCTAAGGCCAAAGATCTCTATGTACTCAAACAAATGCAAAAACTCAATACACACTTATCCATTTATGCCTTAGGCATTAATTGCTATCTTAAACATACTAGACGTGTACTTTCTCCTGGGAGAAATATCTGTTTATACCTAGTGTGCATATAGCTAAAACAGAATGAGTAAATCTCTGCTGAATTATCATGAAGGACAAGAATTTCCTTGTGACTGCAGTTTGTCTTCTTGCTTCAGTAAATTTACATGTATCACTTTGATATTTAGCTGGGGTAAAAAAAAGTCTTCAAATCTCATTACATTGTTAAGCTTTATAAATCACATCTCAGGCTTTGTTTACACAATGCAACAACTAAATCAGAAAAGCATTTTAAGATTTAATATTCAATCAATATCATTATTCTTTCTTGGAGATTTCCTATATTTCTGAGCACGGCAAAGATTTGAGGAAATGACTTTAAGAGAATAATTTCATTTTGAAAAATTCTAAAACGTCTTGGAACTTCCAGCTAATCCTTGGCTAACTGGACGCTCTAAGTTCTCTGGGTGTGACTCCCAGACAGCCAAAGAAGGCGGAGGCTTGAAAATGGGCCGAGGACACTAGGATCCCCAGAACTGCTTACTAAGTTTCCAGTTGGAGGGTCTAAGGTTGAGTACTCCACTTTCCAGTCATTTCTTTTCTCCATCCTTCTAAGGAATGAGTTTATGTAAACCTGTCTGTGTACATGTGTATTGAGGAGAGATGTCAAATATAAGCCATTTGAATGTGTAGTTCAAAGGGCCTGTTTTCAATAATGAAGTTAATAGGTCAATCAAAAATAAGGTTGAGACTCTGATCAGGAGTCGCTTAGACTATAATGGGAATTAATTCTCCCTCCTGTCCAATTTGTGGTATGTTAGGGAAAAAAAATGGAAAAGGCACCCTGGGAACTTGGGCTTTCCAAATTATGACAGGTTATTTTCCCCATGTGAAAGCCCTGCAGATCAGCTCTAACTAGTTGTGCATGCCTTTAAGTAATAAGGTGCCGGCTGCTATGATATTGGCTTTTTAAAGGAGTATAGATACATTCCAGATGAAATCAGGTACATTATAGAGACAGAATCTCTGAGACCTTACTCTCGACATGGGTTTTCTAAATTACAAAATAAACATTTTCTCCCAAGTCACTCCTATTTGAGTAGAAGGCACCCTTTTGGGAAATTACACTATGCAATAAATTACAATTTGATACTTTTGTCAGAGGTAGATTTTCTTATTTATGCTTTACTTCTTATCCTTTTAAGGGTATAATAAACCATTTGTTATACTCCAAAGAAAATATAATACAACTGATAGAAATATCAATGAACATCAAAAATATTTTTATGATATCAAACAGCTTAAAATAGCAAATAAATCCTTTTAAAATCCTCTTAGCAGGGTGTGGTGGCTCACTCCTGTAATTCCAGCACTTTGGGAGGCCAGGGTGGGTGAATCACTTGAGCTCAGGAATTTGAGACCATCCTAGACAATATGGTGAAACCTGTCTCTACAGAAAATACAAAAATTAGCTGAGCCTGGTGGCCCAGGCTTGTGGTCCCACCTACTCAGGAAGCTGACATGGGAGGATCACTTGAGACCCAGAGACAGAAATTGCAGCGAGCCATGGTCATGCCACTGCACTGCGCCTGGGCAACAGAGAAAGAACTTGTCTCAAAAAGAAAAAGAAGAAGAAAAAAGCCCTCCTAATTTTCTATTATAACATGTCTATGCATGATAAAATCGGGTCAGAGTATTTTTAAATTAGAGGACAGCTCAACTCCCATCCCAAGTAGCTCTGTATTTAGTAATATGATTCCTTTTGTATTTTTGTCAGATAACTTGCTTTCTATCATTATCATTAGCAGAACTTTACCACTTGTTTTAAATTCTTCACTCCCCCATCACTACCACGCTCTTATATTCTCTCCATCTGGCCCTAACACTTCTCAATTCCACTTTTATAATTTTCTTTTTCGAGACAGTCTCGCTCTGTTGCCCAGGCTGGAGTGCAGTAGTGCAATCATAACTCACTGCAGCCTCGAACACCTGATCATCCTCTCGCCTCAGCCTCCTGAGTAGCTAGAACTATAGCTGCATTCCAACAAGCTCAGTTTATTTTTTTATTATTGTTTGTAGAGATGGACTCTTGCTATGTTTTCCAGGAGTCTTGCTATGTTTTCCAGACTAGTCTGAAACTCCTGTACCTCAAGCGATCCTCCCACCTTAACCTTCCAAAGGGTTGGGTTACAGGCATGAGCCACTCCATCCTGACCCAATTTTTATATTTTTCTAACAATGTTTCACTGACTGTGCCAATTAATGAATAATAAGTAAGATTTTGATTTAAAAACTTCTATGGTTTTGCTTGGGATTGTTGTATTTGAAAAAGCTATGTTTAAGCCTATTTAAAATTGTAAGAAAGTTTCATGTAATGATAATTGATCTTTATTTCATAAAACTCTTCAGACATTTTCTATCAAAATCCTATACAGGTAGTATTTTCCCCCAACACTATGAAATATATCTCAGCTTGGGGCTACATTTTCATCACTATTTCAACTAGATTTATTGATTAATTTAAGTAGTTTAATACCTACCTTTATCAAAGATGTTTCTTTTAAAGTGGCATTAACTTTCAGACAGAAAAAGAAAAGCTTATCTTTTATTTTCAATTTACCAGATGTTACAGTCCCTACGGTGATAATGTTAGCAATCTGGTATTAAGGTATAGAAATTGTGTTTTGTGATGTAACAGATAGGGTCTTTTATAAAGGCTCCATTATGCCCCCTGAGAAAACGAATTGACATGCTCAGCCCATCGCCCCTGCTTTTGGTCTACCTCACAAAGCTGTTATCTCTATTATTTCTGCTAGATAATCACAAAATTTTCAAAGGACCGTTTTGTTGATTTTCCCAAATCTCTCAAACTTTTACAATATTAAATCACTGTCGTATTTGCATATGAATACCTTGTAACAGTTTTTCTTTTTATAGGTACTGTGGTGGTAGCTATCAGCCCTGGGAATTAATCCAAATAACAGCCTCTGAAGATGGCCTTCTTTGGTATCTAATCAAAAGCATCAACACCATGACAGCAGCCCTGCTGGGAATCCTGTCAGATTTCATTTATCTGAACACACTGGATAAGTGAGCCAATAGATAAATGCTTTGAAATAACCACTTCTTCATTTTTTCATTGCGTTGCCACCATGATTTTGTAATGAAAATATAAACCAGTTAATAGGTATTCGCACTGAACGTATGATGTAATTCCATCTTACCCTTCTTTGGTTATGGTGAGCCATCTTTTCAAAGGCTAATTTGAAGTTATATTTCATAGCTTTAAAAAACCAGCATTGTGCAGAAAAATTTATCCTCATCACACTTACCAATACTATTTGCTATTCCTCCAAGGTCTTTCCAATTTCTTCTAACAAGCCACAGAAAATGACATTTCTTTTAGGACTAACTAGTATATTGGTTCTAGGTACATGATTCTTAACACATTCTGGAAAACTTCACATTGGAACATCAAAGGCTACAAAATGTGTCATAGGGCAGATGTCCTCCCCAGTACCAAGAAGACTCATTGAGCATCCACTGATCACACACAAGGCAATAGTGCTGGGCAAAAACCCCACCCATAAGATGCTTATAGTAGTCTAGTTGTTGAAGTAAGACATTAAGTGCATGAAAGAGTTAATGAATGATCCTATGCATATATAATAATATGGGAATTTAAGAAACAGAAAACAAATGTATAAAGAGTTAGAGAAGATCTCATGCTGGAATAATCAAGAAATACTTCACTACAGCCACCCTCAAGTGAAGCTTTGGGTCCTGAACCACAGGAGGTTGGCAGGACAAACGAGTAGAAATTATTTCAATCAAGAAGACATCATAAAGTTCAAAAAGCACAGTTTTGAAACCAGTGCCAACATGAGAGCAGAAGACCAAAGCATGTTCTGGAAAAATATAAACAAAAACAAAACTCATGACCAAATATGGGCTTTCTTTTTGGCAGTTACAGAAAAAAAAAAAAAATAGATACGCAAACATTTTGGAGAGCCTTTCAAAGCAGATAGTATGGAAAGTGGAAGATACATTGACGTGTAGGGATACAACACAAACGTAATACAACAATTTGAGAAATTCTATATGAAAATAGACAATGACTAAATTACTAACTTATTTGGTACCATGTTCTCATCTTTTAAATTTGGAGGTTGGATAAAATAATTCCAGATACCCCCCACCCCTCCAACTCTATCATATCAAGGGCATACTCAGCCCCAAACCCTGCAATAGTCAAAGATAATCTGCAAAGGATATGTAGAAAAAAATCTATTTTTTCCAAGTAGTGAAGTCAAGAAGGGCTTAATGGGAATTGTGGTATGTTGAATAGCATCATAAAGTGTGACAGAAATTTAGACAAGCAAAATGGGAAACAAGGGTATTCAAGACGTGGAAACAGTGCAAATTTGATAAGATTGTTTTTTCATTTTCCCTTTATTCTAGAAAATTATCTTCTATCATACACAGTAGAAGATGAATTCAAGTATCTTATTTCCTGTGAGCTGAAATGTTTTGCTTTTTTGTAGGTCATCTTTCTGGTACAAAAGTTTTACATGGGAAAGGATAAGCACAAATGATTGAGGGTTGAATATTTATATATTTTAATGGCCCAATGTCTAGACCAAGAAGACAGTGAGCAAAAAGAATGGGAACTCGCATTAACTGAATGCCTAGCATGAGCCTCTCTCCATGTTAGATGCCTTATTGATGTTATCTAATTTAACAGTTAAGGCCAATTGTAAATGCTTTCCGAATTTTCCTGTTGACTTCTTAAACTACTAAAAAAATCAAAATCTCATAAATAAACTTAGTTATGAATATCAGTAACAGTTCCTGTTGGTTAAATTTCACCTTTTGACATATCACAAGATTCAGTAGGTCTGGAAAAAGTAAGCTTTCAGTCCATTGAAAACCAAAATGCACAAATGTGATATACTGCTCCTAATGTTATGCCATGCAAAAGATTCTTATTATTATTTGGAAACATTGGGCTTTCAGTATGAGTCACATTAACTCAAGGTCCATAGGTATGGTGTAAGTAAACTGACCTAAAAATGTTACCAACAAAACTTACTTGCAGATATTTGTCACCCAATGGCACTCTGGTACTGCTCTGTAACTAGAAAACCCCATTTCGTGAAGCTTTAATGCTCTTCTGCTGTTATAAAGGGTTCACCGTCATGACACTGATATCATTTTTCCCACTACCTTCTCATTTTAAGGTATTTTCTAGTTTTATGTAGCATCCTAAGTTTTTTCCAGGAGCATGTCTCAAAACAAAACCACCAGTGCTGCCATTCTTTGTTCTTTTTCCTTGGTAAATAGAAAGGCTAACGTGTTTTATAAAGATTTATGCCTTTTATTTTTGTTTTCCATATTCAGGCCTTCTTTCCCCAACTATATTATCAATTTCTTTCTTTCATATCTCTTGCATTGTATCTTATATGTAATACTTTGTTGAAAAACACAGTGCTCATAATTTTTTGGTTTAACCATAGACTAGAATCCTAGACTATTAGACCAGACGAGACACAGAATTTATATAGTTCAGACACCTTCATTTTACAGTTGAGGAAATGGAGATAAGTTCAGAGAAGTTAAAATAATTTGATCAAGCCTTTTCAGATAGCTGATGACAAGAACCTGGGTGTCTTAATAATCTCATGCTTTTCACATTTTTTATCCCATCAATTTAGTAAGTATTTACTAACTAACTTCTAAGTGATAAGAATGACATAATGAAAAAAAGATGAATAAAGCACCTACCCTATACCTTCTCCGTAATGTGTGCAACTAGGGAATAAACAGGAAATATAATGGGATAAGCGTAACATTATGATAAGTACACTGAAGCAACATCTATCCCAGGTTCAAACGAGGGTCAATCAACGCTTTCCGGAAGAAAACGTATTTCAGGTGAGAATGGATGAAGCAAAGTTAACAAAGTGAATGTTGGAGTGCTGAAGGTAGTCTACAAAAGAGGGAAGGGCGGGTTGCACAAGAGGAAGAAAGAGGGAAGATTGGACAGGTAGGAGGGGCAGATTGCAAATGACCTGGCAGCCTTGCTAGTAAGATTACAATTTATGCTTGGTAATCCATTATCAGATTTTAAGTACGGAGGAATCTTCATTAAATTTGTATTTTAGAATGACAACTCCAGCTGTGATGTGGAGAATGAATGGGGTAGAGGGGGCTTGTACCTGTAAGACCAGAAGACCAGTTAGAAGACTACTGTAGTCACCCATGAAGTGCACAGTGATAACTTTGATTTCAATTTGAAAAGTAGTGAGCCTGCTCCAATATTTTAAAAGTAAGTCTTCTTTCTATATTACAAGGACGAAAAGAAAAAAAGAACGTGTTTATCTTTGAGGAGTAAATTAACCTTGGCAAGGAAGAATTTCATATTGTGGGAATTGAGGCCACAAGTCTTAATTATTAATATGGCTCATTGCAACCCAATGATGGGGCAGAACTCAGTTCCGATTCTGAAGACCAGCACTCCTAATCAAGATAGATCATGTCTGCAATGCCAGGGCAGCTATTCCAGCCCTAAACAGTCACGGCTTAATTCTAAATAGAAGAGGATTTTAAAATAAGCCTTCTTGATACTCAAAATACTGGAATAGTCTATTTATTTGAAGATTTCCTCTTCAATTGCAAAAGCAATTGCCAAAATATCATCCAAGCTCCCGATTCTCCTGCCAATTCTTACGAGTTTTATGGTTGCGCAGCTGCTGCCATGCCAACCTAATTTTTAAAAATTATTATGAGGTCTAAATACTGGCAAGAAATGCCAAAGGGGGGAAATAAGATCAAACAATGTGATTGCATTTTTGTGTAAGTTCATCCAATACCTAGGCAAGAGAATGCAATTAAGATCTTAAAAAAATTGGGGAGGAAGGATATGCATTTACATGAAAGATCCAAAAATCTTGCTTCTAAAAGAAATCTGTACAAAATTTTATTTCATATTTATAATGCATTATGGTTATGAATTGTGAAAAAAATATGGGTATAATAGTAAAGGAAATCATTAAATGCCATACACAGCAATACTTGCTGTAAGAAATCACAAACTTTTATACACATTATGAAAAATAATTACAATGCTACACTAAGAAGAAGCTGCAGAGATTTATATTCATTTTATGGATACTGACCCTTTGTTTTACCTTCTTTGGCAAGTACATTTTTTGTAATCTCCTAATTACTTCTCTAAAAACTCTTATCAGTAAAACAAAGGAGATGATTGAATTACAAAATAAAAGTAACATTATACTGTATACTGAACAAGGAAAGACTCAGAATATAATTGCTATATTTTTGTTACAAGATTCTCAAAGCACTGATTTCTCTCTGCCTTTCTACACTCATCTGCCCTTATGTATGCGGGACTATGTCCTCTCTGACCTGGACACCACAGTTCCAGACAGATATAGCAACTTCAGGCCACTTTTCTACAAAAAGTAGTGAATTCCTCCTGGGAAAGTATTAATTACCATCAAAGGCCTATATTAAAAATATCCTTCTTTGTGCAAACTTCTCTGATCCTTCCAAGGAGAAGTAATTATTCTGTTCTTTATGCTTCTAACTATCTTACTTACTAACTTACTAACTTTCGATTTGCAGGCTCATATATAAATGCAAAATACCCTATTTTAATTTGCTATATTTTTTCATACACCCCAATACGCTCTGAAATATATCTCAGTGATTAGACTAATTATATAAAAATAATATTGATATATACTTTATAAACTCACATTTTATAATAAATGACTGTTCATTACCATGAAGTACCATGTCTACAGTATGTATACCATAATATGATGCTTTAAAAATATACAATGGTTACCTTTTTTAATTTCTATAAACTTTTAAAAGTTTGTTTCATTTGATTAAGCTTCAGCATATGGTAAAGAAAATTTCAGGGTCGGGTGCGGTGGTTCACGCCTGTAATCCCAGCACTTTGGGAAGCCAAGGCAGGTGGATCACCTGAGGTCAGGAGTTTGAGAACAGCCTGACCAATATGGTGAAACCCCGTCTCTACTAAAAGTAAAAAAAAAAATGAGCCGGGCATGCTAGTGCACGCCTATAGTCGCAGCTACTGGGGAGTCTGAGGCAGGAAAATCGCTTGAAACCTGGAGGCAGAGGCTGCAGTGAACTGAGATCGCGTCATTGCACTCCAGCCTGGGGAACAGAAGGAGACGCCATCTCAAAAAAAAAAAAACAAAAAAAAACAAAAAAAACAAAAAAAAAACCAATGATTGACTGAAGTAGATGAATCAAAATCATGCTAGTATTGAAGTAGATGAATCAAAATCATGCTAGTATTACAATAACGAATACCATGATAATATTTTTAAATTTACATGTCTACCTAAAAGTAGCAAATTTATACTATTTATATCTACAGAGATATTATATTTAGGAATAATATCCAAATGTATGGATTTATACTAAACTCTACCTCTTATTCCATAGAAAAAGATTTTTGCAAATAAACTTCTGATTCATTAATTAATTTAGTGAGCACACACTGAAAATCTATCAGCAGGGCATTGTGCAAGCCAGAACATGGGGAATAGAAACTAGAATCAGAATGCATGCCTGTCCTCAAACAGTTCTTGTGTGGTGGAGTAGACAGGAACAGGAACAGATAAATTCATCATGGAAGAACTGATGTGAAATGGAGGTAAATACAAGGTCTAGTGAGGTTGCAAGCGTGACAATGGCCAACTTTACCAGCGAAAGTCCGCGAAAATGCCCAGTGTTGGGTAGACATTCACCAGGAAAATGAGTTGAGGCACAACAGGAAAAGGGAACAGTGTGTACAGAGGCACCGAGACTTAAAAAGTGTGGCTCATTTGAGCAACTGCCTGTGGCTAAGGATGACTGAAGCACTGGACACACGGGGGAGAAAACTGGGAGATGACGGCCAAGTTAACAGAGGTCAGACCTCTACTCTAGGGAAGCTCTTTGGACTGCATCTTGTGGGAAGGACGTGCAGACTGAGACCGGGGGAAGAGAAGTCAGAGAGTAGACTGTGCTCAGGGTCTAAACAGACAGTCCTTCATTGAGCATGTCTTTGACATCCATGCATGTGTCTAGACACATTCTAACTATTGCATTCTGTGGTTTTTGAAATTGGCTGGAATGCATAAGGATTAAAAAGGATGGCACTTCATTTTAAGATTTATGTTTTAAATTGCCAAATATATATTGAATGCTGATGATGTATGAGACACTATTTTTAAGAACTATTGGGTAGTCAAGTACTGGCTACAACTATTATCCCCTAAGACTTCTAACCCTGATGTATAAAGTAGAAACATGTATGGGCACACAGACACACACATATACATACATGGCATACCAGGATAAGTGTTATACTACAATTACAACTAAGTGATATGAGATAGCATTCAGCAGATAAATCTTGTGAAATACCATTCTGTGTCCTATATACACATTTCAAATTTAAATAATATAACTCAGGACTTACTAGACCAGATATAGAGAGCAGTTCTGGGGTATTGCAACATTTAAACTCATCTATGGGAACTGTTACAGGAGATTGGGAAAATAATATGTTTTCTTCCCATGCATAAAATTTTTACAAATATTCTTGTGAATTAACAAAACAAAACAAAATTTTTCTCCTGGACAGCCTTTATATTTATATACCATCAGCACTTCTTGGATTTTTTTTAAATTTTAAAGTAACTTAAGGAAAGTAAACGGTAAACCACCTGTAATTCATTTATAAAAGTCTCCCTCTTGCATATAGAAATTACACTCCACATTTGGAATAAAAATAATTCAATATTCAACATTAATGTTATCAACACAAAACAAATAGAAAAGAAATTCCAAAGGAGAGAAACCTAAAAGAAACTAACTTTTACATTTCCGATTTTGACATGTAATTTTTCAAACCTTACAATCCTTTAATACAGCTATTTATATTCTATTTCCTTCCTAAATTTAACTATGCTTTCCCCATATGAGGCTCAGGATGCTGACCTATAAAACAAAAAGAAATTCCAAAGAATATAGTATGGAAATAACAGAGGCTCATGATGCACTATGCTATTATTCAGGCTGAAAATAAATTGGTTTTCTTTAAGAAGAGACCCTTTTTTAAAGATATTATGTGCCAACATCTGTCTGTTCTCTTTTTTTTCACATCCTCTCATTCTACAAGAGCTGGACCACATTGACGATCCAGAGTCTAGGATCAATTTCATCCACTGGTGGGAAGAAGACTTATTTTCAGCGCTCTCCCACGTATCTCCAATGTGTTAATTCAGCTCTTGTTGATGTCTTGGTTACTCTAAATGGAAATGCTGGGTTCCCAAAACCAACACTCACCTTATAAGCTTTGAGATTTGGGGCCCATTTTATTCTCCGCATTTTGCCTCTGAGGAATGAAGTCTTCTCTCTGAACTCCAGCCCAGGCCTGAGCTCCTGCTGCTGGGGATAAATATGCCTTATGCAGACGTTTTGCAGGCCTGCCTGCCTGGCTGAGCTCAGCATGCCATCTGTTCTGGGACTCCCCATCACTAAGCTCTGATTGTCCCTCCAGACTCTCCATTTAGTCCTTGGTGCTCTAACACCAACTGCTATTCTGCACTCTCTCTCATTGCTGGTGACAGTGTTGAATTTCACAGGAGCCCTGTGATCCCGAAATACAGTATAAGTTAATAAATCCTCCCATAGTTTGTGTTCTGAGAAACGGCTTACTGCAAAGAAACACATGTCCCCATAAAACTTAGATAAGAAACAGATGCCCTCCTTTACCTATGACAAGGCCAGAACACAGATCCTTCACATTTCCATTCTCGGCCTCAGAAACGACAAATTGATCAATCAGAACAAAATGCAAAATTCTCTCCTTCCCCTAGACCGCTGAACTTTAGCCACAACCTCTGGAGAATAAGCTGATTTCAGAATAAAACATTCTCTCCTCTGCTATCTGATCATAGCAACATTCCTCACCCACTTCCCCAAACTTGGTGAATTCTAGCCATGTTTACCTCTGCCTATAAAAGAAAACTCATCTTTTGCTTAACTTTTGAGACCTAGCAGATCTCATGGTGGAAGCTATCTCCCTATTATCTTTCTCCACCTATAATCATTCCTTTCACCACTCTTGTAATAATCCTTTCAAATAAAGTATCGTCTTAAGTCCAAATTTCCTTTCTACTTGACACTGGTCAGTGAGCTTTCTGTCTGCATAACTGAAGTGGCTGACTTTTTGCTATTGCCTGGAGTAGTTTTTGTCTCGCACTGCCCCTAATCATATCTATTAATGTCCACGCTTTCTTTTGCAACCACACCCAGATACCACTCATGAAACCCTTCCAATCTTTCTTTCAAAGCTTGTCACAGTTAACACTTAGAGTCTTTGCACCACAAGTTATTATTATATTAGCTTTCCCATCCTCAAACTCATTCAATTCATAACATTTTTAGTCAAAAATCGAGAAAGTAACATCCAAACTGTTTAATTAAAATTCTTCCAAGATGCCTCAATCTTATTGCCATCAAATTTCCTCTCATCTCACACATCCAGAATGGAAAGCTTTTAAGAAATTTGTCAGAAACTCACAAGCAAGGAAAGAAATAGCATGGGAAAATGTTTCTTATTACTTGAGAAAAGGGCTTGATAACCAGCCATGCATGGAAACAGCATCATTTAAATAGAGGCTTGTAAGTGCACTCAGGCCTCAAGGTTCTGTTCAGGTAAATTCAGAGATGCGCTTGCCAAAAAAAAAAAAAAAAGTCACAGTTCTTCCTTCTATTTCCCGGTAAAAACACACAGATTAATTGTAACTCTCTTTGCAGGAAGTTGCCATGCTTCAAATGGCATAGAAAATTAGCTAAGGAGCAGTGAGCACCCCTCTGCTCCACGTCCTCTGTGTCCTCAGACAGTCACCACCATGGACGGGCTTGTTTTACGAAGTCGGATAAATATACTCCCACATATGCATATATACATATACATATGCATATATTTAGCAATCTCAGTATTTTAAAAATGACATTGGTGATGCATCCTGTATGACTAAGCAGGCCAAAGAAATATGAGTTGTTCTTTTCTCTCTTCTAATCAGAATGAGGCATCCTATTTTGGTCGATTTTGGTGTTATCTGGAATGATATTTGAGGCCCTTCTCTACCGGGAGGTTTTGGCAATTCTTAAAGGAATGTGTTGGCTCACTCACTACACTGTGTTCTTGCTGCTCCTAAAGGCTCCTGGCGAGCTGCGAAAACCGAGCTGTGCGACAAGGCTGTGGTGTGATGGCTAAGTGGCCGTGCAATGTTTCATTATCATAAGGGTGCCAATGTAGGGGGAAGCCACTTGACGGGAACTAATCTGTAGGCTCAGCACTTGGTGCAATGGCCCACATATCTACCCAGTGTGCTGCAATTCCAGCAAGGGAAATGAATGCACTAAAAAGAAATGCAAATGAGAAAGATTAATAAACACACGATTACCAAGAGAATTTTGTAGCAAATACATACAGGAAATGTTCTACATCCACAGTAAATAAATATTACAGGAAGCTAAACTGCACTAAGCTAAACACTTTTTAGAAATGCTCCTCATCTCAGCAGGTTTCCATTCCGTGTTTAAAAAGGATGTGTCACTTCAGTTAAATTATCACTCATTTATTTACTTCAGTCTCTTTCAATGTCTGTTACTTTAAGAATAAATGATATAATGAGGCTGCGTCAATTCTGATGAAAGTATTTTTCACCATCATCAAATATTGTAAATAATTGTAAGCATTACAAGCAGTGATTACATGACAAAATTATACATACTACCTAAGATTACATGTCTGTGTTTTCTGAATATTCATCACCTGGGTATAGAGAAGGGATGTGAATGACAGAATCATTACAAAATCTATCAAGTTGAAGATAATGTTTTTTCACCATATTCTTAACACATCCCCATCCATTTTCTATTATTTATTGAGCATTTACTATGTACTGACCACTGTGTTAGATATGGGGCTTACAAAAATGAATGAACTCAGCAGCTTGCAGTTTCACAATGAAGTTACTAGGTTTTTTTTCAAAATGAGATCTATAAGCAAGCTGAGGAAGGGTCAAGATTTATTTCCAAATATTTGAAATTGCTAAGAATAGTGACACATTAAGCTATTAAACTTAAATAAGGTGCTTCACTGATATAGTTTGGCTGTATCCCCACCCAAATCTCATCTTGAATTGTAGCTGCCAGGACTCTCATGTGCTGTGGGAGGGGCCCAGTGGGAGATAATTGAACCATGAGGATGGTTTCCCCCATACCGTTCTCATGGTAGTAAGTCTCATGAGATCTGATGGTCTTATAAGGGGTTTCCCCTTTCACTTGGCTCTCATTCTGTCTTGTCTGCTGCCATGTAAGACGTGCCTTTCACTTTCCACCATGATTGTGAGGCCCTGCCAGTCACATGGAACGGTGAGTCCACTAAACCTCTTTTTCTTTATAATTACCCAGTCTTGGATATGTCTTTATCAGCAGTGTGAAATGGACTAATATACTCAGGGAGTTCCAAATATATCTTATGTGTACAATCAAATGATATTTTATTTGTAAGTCCAAATAAAGTGAAATCATAAGTATTCTGAGTCTTTTTTACATTTTAGCCAAAAGATATCCTGATTTCTGTGAGTCAGCTAAGTACATTAGCGTGGCATTTTCTCAATGAAAAGTTTTTTTCCTGCAGAACAGTTATTGAGTTCCCTTATAGCAACCAGCTCTGTTCATCATTTATGTCACCAAAGTCCAAACTCCTTCTTAGCCCACGAAACCGGCCGTGAGGCTGACACAGGGAATGGCTAAAAAAAATCTTGAGAAGAATAAATATAGTTTTGGTGGGGGTGAAATGTGTTTCTCAGCCTGACAGATCTGCTAGCTCTTCATCTCTCCTATTTAATGACAAGGCATTAACAAATACCCTTTTATGAAATGAATGTTTGAATGATAATTACTAAGCAACTCTTTCATTTGTAACAGAGCTAAGCAATTTAACACCTTCCAGCCACTTTCTAGAACAAATGTATAATCATAATTCTTTCAATGCATTGGTGGAAGTACATAAAAGCCCCTGTAAATTGTTCATTTTGCTTACATGAAGCCGTTAGCTCGGTTAATTACAAGTCATTGTCTTACTATTATTTTTTTCACACAGTTTCTTTCCACACTGCCATTTATTTAGCAAGAACCACATGCACAGTGAAGTTAAAGAGACTTAACAGTAATTGGAAAAGAGCACATTAGAAGTTCCACGTTCCTCAGACCCACAGCATCATAATATTGTATTCGCCTATAGATACTGTGTATGTAATGCCTGTTTGCCTGAGTCCACTGTCTTCATAGCCCAAAAAGATGTTTATCATCAGACTATGAAGTCTAACACCTCAATCTCCCCTTCTACCAAGTTTTCCTGTTCTTACAATCCCCATCGCATGCCTCATGGAGATGCAATAGGCAAAGCATGAATGAATAGATGCATGCGTGAAAACCAATGGAAGGTTTGTATGAGAGGGAAGACATATGAAATCAGATTTTTAAATTATCATTTTAATCCACTTATGCTAATTTTGGGAGTACTGTGGGTTTCCTGACTAATAATTTAACCAGAAAGACTTTCTCTCTGACAGTGACTTTCTCCATAGACTCTAAAAAATTTAATGAGTTGTGAGAGCAGTTGGTAAATATTGAGGAATTTTGAAAGCCAGTTGTTAAATTTTTGGTAGCTTGAAATTAATCATGATTGGCATGTGTTTACACCATGGCAATCAGAAAATGCTTCTTTCTCCCTCTTTCTCATTCAAGAGCCTGTTTACCAGCATACCACTGCTAAGACCTTCATAAAGTTCTAGCAAAAGTAAGAGAAGTGGCCGGGCACAGGAGCTTACACCTGTAATCTCAGCACTTTGGGAGTTGAAGGTGGGGGGACTGCATGAGCCCAAGAGTTCAAGATCAGCCTGGCAACATGATGAAACCCAATATCTACAAAGAACACAAATAAAATTAGTCAGGCATGGTGGCGTGGGCCTGTAGTTCCAGCTACCTGAGAGGCTGAGGTAGGAGGATGGCTTCACCCCAAGAGGTGGAGGCTGCAGTGAGTCAAGATCATACCACTGCACTCTAGCCTCAGAGACAGAGTGACACCCTGTCTCAAAATAAATAAATAAATAAGACAAGTATTCTCAATTTACCTAATTTCCCAAGTAACCTGATCATGATGTACCTTTTACATTTTCTATCCATATTCTTTTGGTATGTGTGTTTTATCAACTCTTCTTCTTAGAGTTATAAATATAATACAAGTGTTAGCCACTTCGTAAGACAGTACTTGTTTTCTTAAGTCCAAAAATGCTCTTCAAACATCGGTGAAGCTGGCAAGCAAGCAATATCCTCCCTATCTATACAGGTCATGATTTCATAGCCCTCAGGGAAAGCCATTCTTGGCCTAGGTCTTTTCTGGCTGAAAAAGTCTATTTTAGATTCTCCTTATCTTCCCTACTCTTCCTCACAACTCTTTTCACTCACTCTTCTCCGGGACTCTTTCAGTCAGTCTTTTCTTAAATACTGTAGCCAGATTCATGTGCAATATCTCACTTGTAGGGGAAGACCAAATCTGCCACATAACCACAGTAAACTGATGTCTTTTACTCTTTTATGCTTACTTATGAATAATGCCCATGTAACTTAAAAACAATAATAACAGTAAGACAGAAGCAAAGTCTTCACAACAAATGAAGATAATAAGATTAGACCATATCAGAAGAGATTAGTAATTGAAGTTTATATTAGCTCTGAGCTAATATAGAAAATGAGCCTAATTAGATTCTTAATTTCAGATTTGTGAAAAAACAAGTGTTGAAACCACTTAACAATTATCCTTTGCTAATTTTCCAGGGAAGTCTATTTTTCTCAGTAAGCCTGGTATTAGGCATCTATTTCAATGTTCTGTTTTTAATATTATCAATGAAAGAAAAATTATTCTAAGAAATTAATATTAACGCTATTAATATTAATGATTTATCAGCTTTAAGTATATACTGATTAAGATACTTAATAAAATACCTGATTAAGGCAGATGGCTGAGGCCACTTAATTCTGTAGTTGCCTTTATAATGCTATTTAATAAATATTTAAGCATCCTTTTAAAATCAAACTTTATCTTTACACTACCTTTCCCTCTACAGTAAAAACAAACAAAAATCATTCTCATACCAGCTGGAAAAGGTTCACTTTCGTGGGTAGTATCATCTCATAAACATACCTGTGGTGTTTCAACGTTAATATACAATAGGAACATTAGGTCTTTTTTTTTTTTTTACTTCCAATAATTTGATTTTAATCCTTAAAGTCTAAACTAAATTACATGGTCAAAAAATTACCGGAGAATCCAATTTAAGCTATATGCCCAAGGGCACATTCATTGAGCAATTACAACCTCCAAGCAAAAGGCATTCCCTAACTGAGCAATGAGACGTATACAAATATTGAAAAGCAGTGCATTTTTTTCCTTTTGTATAAATAAAATTCTTTCAATTTTAGGATATGACTTTAAGCGCAGAAACAACTGATCACGAACTTTGAAGAACTCTCAATGTAGCATGTACTTCTTGCATTAAGTGTGCAAGATTTAAGCATACACAGCTGATTCTATCCAACACGAGTCACCAAAAAGCCCAATTCAGAGCTTCTCAAGTTGTTTCCTGCGAAACACCTGTGTTTGACAAAATAGTACAGAGAATATTCCAGAAAGGTTGCAATAATGATCTAACAAGTTTGGAAAACTATATAACAGAAAGAAAAATATCTCAGAACTTCTAATATATGAGTATGCTTTTTTTAATCATTAGGGAGTCATTATGCATACTTCTGAAACACGTTTGAATGTTAAACAGTTTGCTTTGAACATCTTAGTTCTTGAAAGACAATGGTTTGTCAAAGAATGTTGTTTCAAAATGTGGTTACTGTTAAGAGTTAGCTACCAATTTGCTAGACTTTTGCTCTTCAGTTGCTAAATTTGAGTGATTTCAGTTCATTTAGGCATCTTCATATCTGAAATGCTGTCCTAAATATGGTTCCCTACAGTCCTAAATATGATTCAGGCTGAGAAAAATTATACGCAACTTTATTTCTTGAGGTTTGACCCTTTCTAAATTATAGATAAATTACAGTTCTGAGGATTCAGCTTACCATTTGTTTTTCTGTGCTGTTAAGTAGATCAATATATTCCCCTAAAGGCAAATATTCTATTTCTAACAGCATTTTCTACCTAAAACATTGCTGAAAACTTTTGGGTAAATGAACAAGTCAGAAAAAGCAGAGTTGCTGAAATTGGCTCATTTTCACTGATTTTGTATTTTAATCTGGCTTTTCATTTGAAAAGAGAGCTACAGAATGATGTTAAATGAAAAATGGCATTCCATAATTCTTCCATTCACATTTTCCTAGCACATGAAGAAAACCAAGTCACCTTGTCAAAAGGACTCGGCATCTCATTAAAATGTGTAGAAATCTCTACATGCTGTTTTCTACATATTTACCAACTCTAATAGATGGAGCTGCATTTTGAGCAAGAACTACGCTTTTCTTTCTTTCCAGAGTAAGTGGTGGACGCCTACAAGTTCTGGAGGCTCTTACAAATTTTGGCTCTGTATTTTGATTAGGGTAAGTAAGCACATCAAATAATGTTTAGACCGTGTATAGTACTGATGCAGGGCAGGCAAGCCCCAGAACTGGGGCTTAGCCTGGGATGGTTCTTGGCCTATCCCATGAAAGAATTAAAGGGTGAGCTGGTGGGGTTAGACAGCAACTGTTATTGAAGTGGCACTGACCAGCAGCAGCAGAGGGACTGCTCCTTGAGGAGCAGAGCTACCCCATCCATAGGCAGTATGTCCAGAGTAGCAGCTCAGGGGCAGTTACACAGGCATATTTATACCCACTTTTAATTATATGCAAATTAAGGAGATTACGCAGAACTTTCTTTAAAAAAAAACGGTGGTAACTCTCAGGTTATTGGATCATTGTCATGGAAAGGGGCAACAGCATCTAGGTGTTGCCAGGGCAATGGTAAACTGACATGGGACACTAGTGGGCGTGGTTTATGGAAAGCTGCTTCTGTCCCACCCCTGTTTTAGTTGGTCCTCAATTTGGTCCAGTGTACAAGACCCACCTCTGAAGTCAAGCCCTACCTCCTGAGTTGAGTCCTGCCTCCTACCTCAGTACCCTGCTCAGGATCATTGAGTATGCACCATGATTATTTAAACATTCTATGCCTCAACTGGCCCCTTGTAACCGGCAATGAGTTTATTGGATGGTTCATGCTTTAAGCCATGAGAGGGCATTCTAGTGATAGGAGAACTCCATGTGCCCTGATCTGAATAGCAGGTGTCACTCCAGCATACTTGGTAAGAGGCATTAGCTCACAGATGACTTATCTCAGTTGAGGAAGTATAAGAGACTGTGAGGAGGTGGGTAATTTTCAGGGAAGGACACTGATATGGTTTAGGCTGCATCCCTACCCAAATCTCATCTTGAATTGTAGATCCCATAATCCTCAGTTGTCATGGGAGGGACCAGGTGGAGGTAACTGAATCATGGGAGTGGTTTCTCCTATGCTATTTGCCTTATAATGAGTGTCTCATAAGATCTGATGCTTTTATTAGTGTCTGGCATTCCCCCTGCTCGCACTCATTCTCCATTTTGCCACCCTGTGAGAAGGTGCCTTCAGTCATGATTGTAAGTTTCCTGAGGCCTCCCCAGCCAGGCAGAACTGTGAGTCATTTAAACCTCTTTTCTTTATAAATTACTCAGTCTCAGGTGTTTTTTTCAGAGCAGTGTTAGAATACAATAATCCAGTAAACTCGTACTGATAGAGTGAAGTGCTCATATAAGGAGACCCCAAAAATGTGCAAGCAACTTTGGAACTGGGTTCCAAAAGCAGAGGTTGGAACACTTTGGAGGGCTCAGAACAAGACAGAAAAATGTGGGAAAGTTTGGAACTTCTTAGAGACTTGGAGGGCTTAAAAGACAGGAAGATGTGGGAAAGTTTGTAACTTCCTAGAGACTTGCTGAATGGCTTTGACCAAAATACTGATAATGATATGTACAATAAAGTCCAGGCTGAAGTGGTCTTAGAGGGAGATGAGGAACTTGTTGGGAAGTGGAGCAAAGGTAACTGTTACTATGTTTTAGCAAAGAGACTGGTGGCATTACACTCCTGTCCTGGATATCCGCAAACTTTGAACTTGAGAGAGATTTAGGGTATCTGGTGGAATAAATTTTTAAGTGGAAAAGCATTTAAGAGGAAACAGAGTATAAACATTTGGAAAATTTGCAGCCTAACAATGCAATAAAAAAGAAAACCCCATCTTCTGGGGAGAAATTCAAGCCTGCTACAGAAATTTCTACAAGTAACAAGAAGCAGAATGTTAAACACCAAGACAATGGAGTAATTATCTCCAAGGCATGTCAGGGACCTTCCTGGCAGTCCCTCCCATTACAGGCCCTAAGGCTGAAAAGGAAAAAATGGTTTCCTGGGCCGGGCCCAGGGTCTCCCTGCTGTGTGCAGCCTAGGAACTTGGTACCCTGTGTCTCAGCTGCTCCAGACTTGGCTAAAAGGGGACAAGGTACAGCTCAGTCCATGGCTTCAGAGGGTGCAATCCCCAAGCCTTGACATCTTCCATGTGGTGTTGAGCCTGCAGCTACACAGAAGTCAAGAACGGAGGTTTCGAAACCTCCGCCTAGATTTCAGAGAACATATAGAAATGTATGAATGTCCAGGCAGAAGTTTGCTGCAGCGATGGAGCCCTCATGGAGAATCTCTACTAGGGCAGCGTAGAAGGGAAATGTGGGGTTGGAGCCCCCATACAGAGTCCCCACTGGGATACTGCCTAATGCAGCTGTGAGAAGAGGGCCAGCATCCTCCAGACCCCAGAATTGTAGATCCACTGACAGCTTGCACTGCATGCCTGGAAATGCCACAGACACTCAAAGCCAGCCCATGAAAGCAGTCCCAGAGCGGGACTGTACCCTACAAAGCCACAGGGGCAGAGCTACCCAAGGCCATGGGAGTTCACCTCTTGCATCAGCATGACTTGGATGTGAGATGTGGAGTCAAAGGAGATCATTTTGGAACTTTAAGGTTTAATGATTGCCTTATTGATTTTGGACTTGCATGGGGCCTGTAGTCCCTTGTTTTGGCTAATTTCTACCATTTGGAACAGGTGTGTTTACCCAATGCCTGTACCTCCATTGTACCTAAGAAGGAACTAACTTGTTTTTTATTTTACAGGCTCATAAGCAAATGGGACTTGTCTTGTCTCAGATGAGACTTTGGAGTTGGACTTTTCAGTTAATGCAGGGATGAGTTGAGACTTTAGGGGACTGTTGGAAGGGCATGACTGTGATTTGAATTGTGAGGTCATGAGATTTGAAAGGGGCCAAGGGCAGAATAATATGGTTTGGCTATACTCCCATTCAAATCTCATCTTGAATCGTAGTTCCCATAATCCCCACGGGTCATGAGAGGGACCAGTTGGAAGTAATTGAAGCATGAGGGTGATTTCCTCCATGCTGTTCTCATGATAATGAGTGTTTCACAAGATCTGGTGGTTTTACAAGTGTCTGGCATTTCCCTTGATGACGCTCATACTCTCTACTGCCACCCTGTGAAGAAGTGCCTTCCACCGTGATTGTAAGTTTCCTGAAATCACCCCAGCCACGCTGAACTATAAGTCAATTAAACGTCTTTTCTTTATAAATTACCCAGTCTTGGGTATTTCTTCACAGTGGTGTGAGAAGAGAATAATACAGACAGCTAAAGATAAAAATGTTTTAAACCATGTGGCTCAGGAGGGAGAACCAAAAGAAAGACTTGCTGAACTGGAAACATAAAAGATGGAGTTCAAAAGGGAAAAGCAAAATCTATATCATATTATAAAGAAATGCCAATGAGAAAAATCAAATAATTTTGTATCAGCTCCACTGATCCATCCATTATTAAGTAGATGGATACTTAATGCTGGATTTAAGCATGTCCTAAGTTAAGTACTTTGGTCTTTATATACATTTCCCTAAAATTTTCTTTTCCTCCCCGACAATGGGGCAAATGAATATAGATATAAACAGGCCAGAACATGAACATCTTTGCTGAGGCCTTGGCTGTTCTCCAGTTCCTGCTGCTAAATATTATCAGAGAATACACATTAAAACCAAATTTCCATAATAAAATTCTTTAAACATAATTCACATTCTTAGAGCTTCCAAAATTCTCTATTCTTCAGAGCTCTCTTTCCTAGAGCTTATAAACAACACTTATGAAACATGGGAGAGGACAGGGTATGTCTAAGGAACTATTTTGAATCTATGTTTACACATTAAGCACACTTTTTTCCTAGACTTTAAGTTGGGACTTAATAAACATAGTAAAGTGTCCTAAAGATTTTAGTACTCAGACTTTTCAGAAGGTCAAATTACCTATATTAAAAGTATCATTATTACTGTTATTGCAATTGCATTTTTTGGAAATAAATATTATTGTGTATATTTAAGGTGACATGGCATTATGAGAAACCTATAGGTAGTAAAATGGTTACCATAGTGAAGCAAAATAGCATATCTATCATTTCACACTTCTTTTTGTATGACACAACCAGTTAAAGTCTACTTATTTAACCAAAATTCCAAATACCATAAAATATTTTAACTATAGTCCTCATGTTCTACATTAGATCTCCAGACCTATACATCCTACATATCCACTACTTCATGTCCTCTGACCTACACCTCCACATTTCTCACTCTCCCCTATAATTACTGTTTTATTGTTATCTATTTTTAATTATTAGTGATAGCCTAGAAATAATGACATGGTAGTTACTGAAGTTCCCCCATGGCATGTGACATCTAAACAGCCACTGTCAAAGTCACTATTACTTTATACCTGATTCTATACTAGAGTAGCTTATATTACAAAGTAACTGTACCTCTCCTCTATGCATTAAAGTTGGGGGTGGGGCAGGGGGTGGACATTGGTTATAAAGCCTTTTTTTTTTTTTTCTTTCAAGACAGGGTCTCACTCTGTTGCCCAGGCTGGAGTGCACTGATGTAATCTTGGCTCACTGCAACCATCACTCCCAGGCTCAAGCAACACTCCTCCTATCTTAGCCTCCTGAGTAGCTGGGACTACAGGTGTGCACCACCATGGCTGGCTAATTTTTCACTTTTTTGTACACACAGGGCCTCTCTTTATTGCCCAGGCCAGTCTCGAACTCTTGGGCTCAAGTTATCCTCCCACATTGGCCTCCCAAAGTGCTGGGACAACAGGTATGAGCCACTGTGTCCAGTCATTATAGAGCTCATTTAGAGCTCATAATTAATACAAACACTATAATCATTTAGAAACCACTTAATACACATCTTGGGCTTGAATTCTATGTTATCTTTGGTTAAATTTCTTTTCACTGAGTCAGCATCCTGATTTATAGAAAGATCACTTATTTTTTCACCCTTGAGGATGGAGATAACCCAGATTAAGTACTTGGCCTATACTGGTAATTCAACAAATATCAGCTGCCAACTAATAGTAATAATAACAATACCAACAAAAACCAAAAATGACCCACATTATTTACTTTTAATACCTCCTTTTTCTTCTACAATAATTTTATAAATATTTACTTTTTTGTGTAAGTAATCACATACTGCAATTCCCCTATCTATAATGTCTGCTTCTATAGGCGATTCAGAGAGCTTTCTTTTTAATTCAGAGTGTACTTTATCTATTATCCACCAAGACAGCTCAGTTATCCTGCTCAGTCCATCCTTATTTCAAAATCCATTCATTTCTATCTTCTCATGAGAACCTCAGTAGAATTGAACACTAAGTGTAAAATGGAAACAAATACGTCTTTGCAATTTTTACAGTGACAAGTTGTGTATACTTGCAGTAATGGTGACCACTGTATAATTAATGAGTAACTATTATATGTCAAGAATTTATAGCTTTACTTAAGCAATGAGGAAACTATGATGACATAAACTTTGCATATTAAAATAAACTCTGGCTACATCTTACATTTCTTTTCCTGTATTCCTTTTGCCCTTATTTATTTAATTTTCACTTTGTTGCATGATCTTATGTCTAAACTCTTTCCCTTATACACATTTTATGACAAATATTGAGGAATTAATTATCAATTAATCAATTTGAAATTCAATACAGTTGAGTAACTTATCTTTCGCACACAACTCACATAATGTGGATTGTAACCCACTGCAGTCTGATGACACAACTTTTTTTTCCTGGTAAGATCTGTTGATTCCATGCTGACTTTACACAGTATTTCAATGAGTCATGTCGACTTAGGTATAAATTCTTAGGGCCTCAGCCACATTACATGTATGTCCTGGAGTTTGGGAGCACAAAATATCTAATTTATGCTTTAAAAAGATGTCCACGTCAGTGGCTAAAGTTTCCTAAACTCAGAACAGGGACAGATTTTAGGAAATAATTATACTCTCAATGATGATAAATGAAAGTGTATGACTTGGGTGCCTAGATTCTGTCTGAGGATCTTCCTTAGAAGGTTCTGCCCAAGAAGACTTTGACTACAGTGAGAACCTCAGCCATGCACAGTGGCTCACACCTGTAATCCCAGCACTTTGGGAGGCCAAGGCGGGCAGATCATGAGATCAGGAGATCGAGACCATCCTGGCCAACATGGTGAAACCCCATCTCTACCAAAAATACAAAAATCAGCTGAGCATGGTAGTGCATGCCTGTAATCCGAGCTACTCGGGAGGCTGAGGCAGGAGAATCGCTTGAACCCAGGAAGTGGAGACTGCAGTGAGCCAAGATCACCCCACTGCACTCCAGAAAGGCGACAGTGTGAGACTCTGAAAAGAAAAACAAAAAAAAGTGAGAACCGAAGTGAAAAGATCTGTCAAATGCAGAAAGGAAGGAGCCTGTAGCAGTGGAAGACCCTGGGACAGGCACCAACTGCATCAAGAAAGCTCAACTGGAAAGACCTAGTAATGGAAATTCTCAAGAGTTTATAAAGGTTCCCAATAGATGGGGAAGAGAGGACCTTGATGCTGAAGTTGGAGTTGAGCATTCCACTGACATGGATATGTTTATTACAAACACGAGATTATTCTTTTGACAAAATGACTAGAGGATTTTTGATTAAGAGGGAGCAGATGGGTTTTAGGGTCTGTTTAAGATTTTATTCAGGGGTAGGGAAATAACCCTAGAGTATGTTTAGGCAGGCACTGAGTAGGAGAAATGTTGTTTCTTATTGCACTCTGAGAAGTTATGTTCTTTCAACATAATGCTTGAGTAATTATATATCAGTTATGTTTAATACCTGATGTGGATATACTGTTATATATTTGATGTATGTTGAGGTGGATCCTCTAAAATTGGGAGCACCTAGAGCCTACAGAATGTTTCTTTCAAGTCCTTTAAATCCAGAATGAGGTGAAGTTAAGTAGCAGACTGCGAGTCTAGAAACTGGCCCTCATCCTGCAAGACCCAGAGAGCATGCTAACCCTGGGCAAGAGACGTCATATAAATCACCCCCCAATTACCATCCAGTCTTATTCAAGTAACAGTGATGACTTCCTGTACTATGAAATCACCAGGAAAATAAATGTTTCCCGCCTGCCCCCCGCTACAATCTCATCTCACTGCAACCTCCACCTCCTGGGCTCAAGCCATCCTCCAACCTCAGCCTCCGGAGTAGCTGGGCCTACAGGCACACATCACCATGCCCAGCTACTTTTTGTATTTTTGTAGAGACAGGGTTTTGCCATGTTGCCTAGGCTCGTCTCAAACTCCTGGCTCACCCAATCCACCCACCTTAGCCTCCCAAAGTGCTGGAATTACAGGCCTGAGCCACTGTGCCCAGCCAAAAATGCTACTTTAAATGATGCTTTCTATCTGAAATATTTTTATGGCATACTAAAAAATATTATGCTGAGGGTTAACCTATAGTTTTGAGAAGGACATATTGTCCTAGAGTATTTCATGACAATTTCTTTTCCTTTCCAAGGTACATTTGCAGTTGCTAAGGAACCAAATTTCACAGCCATGGCTATCTAGCAATATCATATGTGGATAATGTCAGAATAATTTTGTGATAGCGACTGTGAAGCCAGAAACCATGGACATTAGAAATAAGAAAAAATTTCATTAGATTGTCTGCTACAACCATCATAAAGAGTCTAGTTCTCCAGTAGAATGAGTGTTCCACCACGAGAGGACCCTTATATATCAGTTTATCATTCTACCTCTAGCCTAGCATAACTCTAGCACATAGTAGGCATTCATAAATATCTACTGAAAGAATAAAGATGTTTCTTCTCACTAGTACTCAAAAGCAGAATTATTTCTATAAGGCTCAAGCAAAGTAGCTCTCACAGGAAAATAAACGAAATGTCTTTAAGAGAATTTCAAAGAAACATTTTGCATTTATAATATTCTCATTCTCCAGTTTTCCAAA
Organism: Macaca nemestrina; assembly: GCF_043159975.1. Lineage (NCBI taxonomy): Eukaryota > Metazoa > Chordata > Mammalia > Primates > Cercopithecidae > Macaca > Macaca nemestrina. The sequence continues at coordinate 139,485,829 of NC_092132.1, read as the reverse complement.
GTGTTTCGAAAACAGCCAGATCATTGGAAATTAGTTAAGTACCATTTAAATTTTATTTAAGTTACTCCTTTCTGAAAACCATGGCTTACAAAAAAGGATTTGTTTAACCCATCTATGAACACATCTCCCAGTCTCACTATGTCTGAGACTAGGAGAATTAACCCATCTCCTTGGGGCTCAGTTTTTGCATCTCTAAAGTAAGGTAGTGTTTCCTTATAACTTAGTTATTGTAATGGCTTATTTATCTGTGGTCAATCTATTATTACCTTAACTTAGCAAAATATCTGTTTCATTTCTGCTTTCTGGGTGAGACAAAACATCAGTTTCTGGCATTTTAAAATTGGTGTAATAAAAGGTGATATAGAATCAGAAAATCGAATAATGCAAATGTTGATGTCATGGTTCTTGGCAAAGGTTCAGACTCAAAATTTTTCTTATGCATTTTTAATGTGCTTGACCCTATATATCTTTGTTATATGCTGCACAATTTCAACAAAGCTCTAAGCTTCTTTGTTATTTTTGTACCTCACGTTGACCTATTATTGTTGCATGTTCTCAAATATTAACGTTTCCTAGTTTAATGAAAGTTTTTAATGCAATAGGCTCAAAGGTAGTTCTAAACAGTTGTTGTCTTAGTGGGTTGACATTCACTGTTTTTTGTGGTGGTGGTGGTGGTTGTTGTTGTTGTTTTATGACTAAGTCTCACTGTCACCCAGGCTTCAGTGCAGTAGAGCCATCTCAACTCACTGCAACCTTCACCTCCCAGGTTCAAGCAATTCTCCTGCCTCAGCCTCCTGAGTAGCTGGGATTACAGGCACATACCGCCACACCCAGCCAATTTTTGTATTTTTAGTAGAGACAGGGTTTCACCCCTGTTGGCCATGCTGGTCTCGAACTCCTGACCTCAGGTGATATGCCCATCTTGGCCTCCCAAAGTACTGGCATTACAGGCATGAGCAACTGCAACAGCGCCCAGCCAACATTCACCTTTTAAAATAAATATTTAACCTCTGTTAGTTTGCAGGGAAACGCAACAGTGCTTAGAGACACACTAATTTTAATTAATTTTTTTCTCTCATTTTCTAGTGTACTGTACCACGTGTTGTGGAGCTGTATGTAACCTGATAATTCCATTTGCTGCTTTCATTCTCTGCAGTCACTATGTGATTTTACAAAACAATAGAAACTAAGTTTATCTGGCATAATCAACTCCTGTGATTTTAGCTTTTTAGCCCTGTAGATTATTCTCCTACAAGTACTTACAGGTTTCTTTTTACTTCGTTTTTAAATGATTGCACAAGGACACGAGACATCCTTTGATTAGAGCACGTTATCCCCCAAGCCCTGCCGTATCTCCTCAGTCCTTCTGGCTTCTCTGTGAAGGTTATAACTAATTCTTTAAGATTCTCAAATTCAGGCATGTTCATTATATATTCCCTTTTGTGCCTATAGCTGATCAACTGTTAAATTAGGTGGACCAGTAATGAAACTAATCTAAAGCATCACCAGAACTAAAATATTATTTGATAAGAAACTTTTCAAGGAGCTCAAGAGTTGTCAATACCCTCACATGAAAGAGACATGACGTTTTGGCAGAGTAAGGAAGGAATGGGCTTTGTAGGCTACTGACTGCTTTGAAATCCCAGATCCATATCTACTATGTGAATTAAGCCACTTAGTATCTCTGAACTTCTGTCTTCTTTTTTCAGAGAGTTGCTCACCTTGTCACCTACACTGAAGTGCAGTGGTGCCTTCATAGCTCACTGCAGCCTGGAACTCCTGGGTTTGAGTAATCCTCCTGCCTCACCCTCCCAAGTAGCTTGGGCTACAGGTACACACCACCTGATTTTCTTTTACTTTTTTTTTTTCACAATTAAAAACAATTGCTTTATTATTTTAAACTGAAACGTGTCATCTATATTTCCATTAAAGATTTTTTGTTTATTCTTCAACAAGCATATACTAATGACAATGAACTAGTTATGAGAAACAAATTATATTAAACTGTAATAGACAATTTCAGTCCTGCTAGAACCTGATTTTCTTTTTCTTAAGAGACAGGGTCGGCCGGGCACGGTGGCTCAAGCCTGTAATCCCAGCACTTTGGGAGGCCGAGACGGGCGGATCACGAGGTTAGGAGATCGAGACCATCCTGGCTAACATGGTGAAACCCCATCTCTACTAAAAAATACAAAAAAAACTAGCCGGGCGAAGTGGCGGGCGCCTGTGGTCCCAGCTACTCGGGAGGCTGAGGCAGGAGAATGGCGTAAACCCGGGAGGCAGAGCTTGCAGTGAGCTGAGATCCGGCCACTGCACTCCAGCCTGGGCGACAGAGCCAGACTCAGTCTCAAAAAAAAAAAAAAAAAAAAAAAAAAAAAGGGACAGGGTCTCACTATGTTTCCCAGGCTGGTTGCTAACTCCTAGGCTCAAGCAATCACCCGACCTCAGGCTCCCAAAGTGCTGGGACTACAGGTGTGAGCACCATACCCGGCCGTCCATCTTCTTAAAGAATGGGGATAGTAACACCAACATTTTAGACTGATGTGAAGACTAGGTAAAATACTAAAAGAAAATGGCACAGAAATTTATGTTTATCAAGGAGGTTAAACACATATATTTCTCTCCTCTGCCTCCCCAGAACTTGAATAAAAATGACAGTCAAGGGAATAAAACTGTATAAACTCCAGAAAGGCAAAGAGAATAGGCGAAGGGGTAACAGTAGAGGAACAAGGGGATGAATGCTATCTGCTGTAAGCACCCCCTCCCTCTCTCTGCTCTCTTAGTGGCCATGAATAGGAGAGGGGAAGTGAGAGGGGCTAAAAAAGAAGAAATGATTCATAAATCTGAGCAATTTGAAATAAATGAATGAGAACTTAGAAAACTAAGAAAAAAATTGAAACAAATAATAACTCCAGGAAAAAGAAAAGGTCATACAAATAAAAAATATAAGCAAAGCACAAAATCATTTGATCTTATTAAATGTTTATAAAAATATAATGATGTAAATGCTTAATGTTGATTTTCATCTGAAAGGAATATATAATTATATATAAATGTTGGGAATGTAAGAGAGCTAAATTCTAATCAATTATTTGAGGAAGCCAATTTTTAAACATTTACTTATTATGAGAAATGGGGTCTCTACATTGTTCAAATTGGAGTGCAGTGGCTACTAACAGGCATGATCATGGCATACTACAGCCTCAAAGTCCTTGTTCTCTAGAGATCCTCCTACTTCAAGCCTCATGAGTAGATGGGACTACAAGAATGTACCACTGCACCTGGCAGGAGGCCAATTTTTAAAAGTCAAAAGAATAGTTTAAGTAGTGTATTCTATTTGTAGCTTTAGTGTTATAATTTTGTTTTCTACATGTAGATAATACTAAAAGAAATCTCACAGCTGAAAGTAACCTCTGTGGGCATGGGGAAGGAATGGTAACATCATTCATTTTCATTATAATACTTGTACTATTTTTGTTTTAAATTATGTATTAATTACTTTGACAAAAATATTTTTATAAAAGAGTCGGGCAGATGCATGATATTCTCTGAATTATTCTTCAATGTCTTTTTATTAGCATCATAATAAAGATCAGTTGTTTAGGCTATCATTAGGTTAATATGTTAGTATGTTAATACTGTATAGCAACTTAAAAGAAATTCAATTAATCATCCCTTAACACAAGCCCTAACACAGATGCCCACGAAAGTAAAATGCCAAGTATCTTTCAATGTATAATTTACTACTGAAGGACTGAAAACTGGAAGGCAATTTTCAATAAACTTGGTTTAGGTCATCTTGAAATGGCCTTTCAAAAGTTAGATCCAAGATAATATACATCATTGAAAATATTGATTTATTGTTAATTGTCCAAGCAGTATACCTATGACATTAACACTGCTGGTAGAACAGTGGAAAGCCTGAATCATCTAAAGCTCTTGAGAACCTGAATCTACTCCCAACACATTCTATCATCCTCTCTCCCCAACCTACACCGTCCCTCACGAAGCAAAAATTAAAAGGACATCTCTATTTTGTCTTGTTTCTTGAGACGGACTTTCGCTCTTTTTGCCCAGGCTGGAGTGCAATGGTGCCATTTCGACTCACCACAACCTCCACCTCCTAGGCTCAAACAATTCTGCCTCAGCCTCTCGAGTAACTGGGATTACAGGCACGTACCACCCTGCCCAGCTAATTTCAAATTTTTATTTTTTATATACTTTAAGTTCTAGGGTACATGTGCACAACGTGCAGGTTTGTTACATATGTATACTTGTGCCATGTTGGTGTGCTGCACCCATCAACTCGTCAGCACCCATCAACTCATCATTTACATCAGGTAATTTCGAATTTTTAGGTGAGATGGGATTTCTTCATGTTGGTCAGGCTGGTCTCCAACTACCGACCTCAGGTGATCCACCCACTTCAGCCCTGCAAAGTGCTAGGATTATATGGGTGAGCCGCCGTGCCTGGCTGACAACTCTGTTTTATTGGGTTAAATTTGTGATTTTCCTTTCAAAGTTGAGCAGGACAAGATCCCTTATGGAGAATGAATGAGGAAAAACTTGCAGCGGCAGTTGGCTCACAGCCAGACAAGACTGAGACGAGTGGAGAAGGCCCAGGTAGAATCCCTGTTGCAGAAAGGATGTTGAGAAGGACAGAGTTCATGCGCTTAGAAGGGCACTTTGTTGTCAGAGGGAAGACATGCTGAAGAAGGATGTTTATTAATTTTTTCCATGTAATATGTACTACGAACACCTGCCTCTGAATCCTCTAGACAAACCATATAAAAGGTATAGTTTTGCTTAATTCGTGCTGGAATTGGGCTTACTTTTCTGAGATTATAGTAAAGTTTTGAGTCTAACCTCCTAAGCAGGTAAACCTGAACTTTCACTTTGGTCCTGTGGTCCAAATTTACATTCGCTCTCTTTTCATTCTCAGAAGGGCCCTAAAGGACCAAGTCTCCTACAGCAAAACCAAGAAGCAGGGATGAGGCAGCTAGTAAAAGACTATGTGATAAAATTATTTTCTACTTAGCTAATTTCTTTACAATAAGAACATATCTAAAATCAAATATACACATTGATGCCCTTTTAATTAAGTGAAGAAAACAATTCACTCTCTCTTGGATGATGTGAGTCAATATTGGGGCAATAGCAGTTGGGATAAGCTGAGGATTTGATGGGCATTAAGTTGCTATCGGACATCAGGTTCAGTAGTTCACTGATGGTTAATGAACTTCATTTTGGAAAAAAGATGCCTCGATGTCAGTTTGATTTTTGCTCATTTGCTGCCTTGACATAAAAGTGAGTTAAGTGTGCAGCTGTGTGACCTCCTGGGTATTATAGCATGACTGCACTACTCCATAGTTAATTAGCAAATCGAAGGTTGAAGCAGCCTTTTCCGGAGTCATAGGAATTGCAAGGCCATTTGCTCCCCGTTGTCCTAAATATCCTCTGTCTAGTTACCATCAATTATTTTTGCTTGATTAATACAACCCCTGAATTTACTATATTCTTGAGTCTCACTTATACTATGGCTAATAGGTGTGAAGACAGAATACGTTTCACCCTTTCAAGAGTTTGTCAGGTGACACTGATATGAGTTCTCCAAGCAAGCCTGGATGCTTGACTTATAACTGAATTTCAGACACAAGCTAATACAAAAATTGGATGTGGGATGCCATAACAAAATTAAATTCCAGCATATTAACTGCCAGGAAAGAGGCGAGTGAAAGAATCATATTGCCACTTGCCCCTCACGCTGTCACAATCGACAAAAAACTGACCAAAAGCCAAAGAGAAGCAAGAACAGGGAAAAATATTGCACTAGCACTGAAATCAGGAGTAAAACCAAACATGTATCACAGATACACTGCTGTGTGAGCCAAAGCAAAGAAAATCACAGGACACTACACAGAATTCATTTTCCTGCTGCAGAAAGCAAAAGGAGGGAATTCTCTGTCTGTTAAGAATCCCTATTTTGAAGACGCAATCACTGGTGGTGGGGGTCCCTCCCCACAGCAGATCAGAGGCTCTGGAAGCCAGGCTGGAAAGGAGCCATTATTCTTACTTTTTTGTTGTTGTTGACTAAACAACTATCCTTCAAATGCTTCCCATTAAATCCTATATGGGATGAGGTCTGGAAGGGAAAGGGACAGGGCTGAAATTTTACAAGCAGCTAGTCACCAATTTAGTGCAAATTCAAGTATGGAGGATAGGTGTGCAGAATGAAAAGCTCACAGGACAGAAAGTCTAACTTGACTTCTTACTGATGTTCCTACCAGATAGGACCATTAACCTGATTTTGCAAACCTAGTACCAGTTCAGCAGTGGCAAGTTACTTGAATTAAAATGCACCAAAAAATCTTCTGTGGCCCTGCTTTTTGCATTTTTCCCAGCCTCTGAGGCTCTGACAGACAACTTGATATGCTCTAGCCAACCTTCCTCCTTTAAGGATGGAATTTTCAATGCAAGTTGAAATAACAATGAAATATCATTTATCACTTACATCATTGCTAAGATTAAAAATATTGAGAATAGCCAGCTTTAATGAGGTGGAGGAAAACAGGCACCTTTAACGACTGCTGGTAGAACTATAAACTACAAAAAAAAAAAAAAAAAAAAAAAAAATGGCTTCCTGGAGGGTAATTTGACAATCTGTTTAAAAATTTCAAATGCATATTCACTGACCCAGCAATTCTACTTCTAAAAATACACACTAATAAAAAGAGAAGTGTCCAAAGATACAGTATGAGGATATTCTGTTGATAATAGAGAATAACTAGAAAACAAAAATGTGCATCAACAGAGACCTGGAGACATCATGGGAAACCATGCCAAGGAGTACAGTGTACTCATTACAAATAATTGTATTTATCTATAGTTAGCTAGATGGAAAAAAATCTGCAGCGTGTCTGCAAGCGAAAAAAGCAAGCTGTCAAACAGCCACCTGTGCAAAATATTCATTAAGAAAAAGTCTGAAAGGCTCTACATCGAAATGTAACTGGTAGTTACTGTGGCTTGTGCATTTCTGAGCGATATTCATTTCCTTCTTTACAAAATTATCTACTGTCTGGATATTTTATTAGGAATACGTATTGCTTTGTCCATTACTTTATAATATAAACAGTGCATGGATATTTTATTAGGAATACGTATTGCTTTGTCCATTACTTTATAATATAAACAGTGCAAATCAGAACAAACATACCAATATGTTTGAGGAAAATGAGTAATTTTTACAAAGTTATTACAACTGATAAAAAATTAAAACTGTCAGCTATTCTGAATATATAAAATAAAAGTTTCAGTTAGACCCTGGTTGAATTTAAGTCAGTCGTTTATTTACTGCATTAATTAACTAACCTCAGTTTCTCCATTGAAAAGGTCTCCTTCAATACCCTGGGGCCACAGACCCTGCTGAGCATAGGTAAAGCCATGGGATTCACTGCCATCCTCTGGAATTCTCCCAAACTTAATTCTTCCACCCCACTCACGCACAGAGTTGATTGGAACAAGGTTCGATTGTGTTAACGAGTATATAAAGCAATTGAAGTCAGTCCCTGTTGATACTTGAATTGAACAACTATGTTGGGATGCCGGAGGCCCTTTGTCACCTGGACACCAAAAAAGAGGCAGAGATAAGAAAACTTTGTATCAACAGAAACAAAGCAGCTGACTTTCTATTTTCCTAAATTCTCTCACCAGGCACAACTATACTTCCTGCTTGGTTTCTGGAAGATAACACATATTTGTTTCCATTAATTCTCCATTGATTTCAGCTAACGCTGTGGTTTCTTGTTTGTTTGTTTTTTGTTTTGTTTACTATTTGCAGCTGACTAAAGTCTGGTGGGCAGTCTCTAAAATGGCCTCCAGTGATTTTTGCCCTCTGATTTTCACATCCTTGTATAATTCATTCTCCTCTAGTGTGGACTTGACCTACTGGCATGCTTCTAATTAACAGAACATGGCAGAAATGATGGGCACTGAGTGATGGACTTATCTTATGTTCTATCTCTTTCTCTGATGTACATACACACAGACACACACTTTGCTAGAGGGGCCCTGGAGGATGGAGGCTGTCTATGCGAAGGACTACTGCGGTACGCCCACCAACAACCAACACCAACTGCCAGTCCCATGAACGGGCTTCTTGCACGTCGACTCTCCCATTCTAATCAAGGCTTCAGATGAAGTTGCCCCAGCCAACAGTTTCACTCCAAGAGAGACCATGAGCCAAACCCCTCCCCGCTAAGCTGCTTCTGGAATCTTACCCAAAATAAACTGAAAATAAGTATTTGTTGTTCAAGCCACTCAACTCTGGAGTCATTTGAGATGCTACGATAGATTACAAATACATAATCCCTTACTGAAATAATGATATATTCAACCATGGGAGAAATGTTCAAAAATAATATCAGTGAAAAGCTGGAAAGTATAACATTGAAAATAAGGTTGAAATTTGAGAGGCCTAAATAGGACTTCTTTAATTTTCAGTTCTCTCTGAATAAAATATCTTTATGATATAGAAATCTGAACACATTTTCACAAAGAATGCATTATTTAAGTAGAGAAATAATTCAAACTATTTTCACTTGGAAGTTATGTACATGTATACATATACATAAAGAGCCAATTGTATAACATAGTTTGTTAATAATATTTCAGATTAAGAAAAAATACTGATGCCTCGCAGCAGTATCAATGAGACTTAGGCACTGAATAAATGTATTGAATTAAGAAGTCAATGAATGAATTTTCCAACAGTAACCCTGTTTTTCAACTCTATAATGATCCATCAATATACCAGCTTTTTTTATCTTCACAGAACTCTTGATTCTAATAAGAGCATTTGAAGCTGTTAATCCATGTGTAAACCACATACATTAAGGGGAAAAAAGATTTGAAAAGCCAGTGATCTGAGGTGATATTAAGTGATTCAACAGTCTTTACAGCTATAGTTAAGCAAAGGTTTGAAGTAAAAATGAGAAAGCATCATAAAATAATAAAAGGGGTGTCCTATCATTACTTTAATTTCCTTTCAAGACAATCACTTTTCTGGGTTTTGTTTGTTAAAAAGTGAGATGTCCTGAGATAGCATGAAAGTGACAGCACTTCTAATAATAAAGGTGTCAAGCTGTTAGAAATGTACTTCATAATTGCTGAATCACAGGAATCAGGTTCCTTTCCTAAGACTGGAAGGACAAAGCAAGGCAGGAATAGTTAAAACATGATGAACTAAGGGTCAGAAAAAAAAATATGTAAAAATAAGTGGAAGTTTCAAGCTGAGAAGAATCCTAGGCTTAGAAAGAAGGCAGTGGTACAGGATGCTGGAGTACAGTACATGGAGGAAAATCAACAGGAGATAAACACATAACCTGGAGAAACAAGGCGTTAGAACAGCCAATGCTCACTGGTAAAATATCCGTCTACTGAGTAAAAGCAGGTCCTTGCAAGCTCCAAACTACAGATGTCAAAACAGGTGGAGGCAACTGATTGTGAAACATGACAGAAGAGCAATGAAAAGCCTTTATCTTTTCACCAACTTGAGAAAATCAGAAGGCACGGCGAGTAGAAAACGGAGAGAATATAAATCACACTCCTTTGAGGTATCTTTACTTTTTAAAAAACATGTTTAACTTACCTGGTCAAGAATTCCATTGAAGTTGCTCCAGAGTATCTATCTTATTCACAAAGAAGTTCTTTTTGTTTAATGTCTCTATTAAGAACACTAGTATTTTCTAGAGCAGAAATACCTACACCCTCCTAAGTACCTATATCAGATAAACTGACGAATAATCTCCTGACTGCTATAATGATTCCCAGACCAAGGAAGTTCATGGCAGATGGTGTCAACAACCCCACTGCTCCAGCCTCCCAGGCAGAGGAAAGGGTTTTGCAAATTTGTTGCCCTGCTTTGGACTCTCCAAGCCTCAAGTCAATAAAAGGTATTATGAAACTATCCAATGGTACATAGATTTTGCTCAATGGCCATCAATAACTTAACCAGAGTTTCCCATCTGAACCAAAGAAAACAGAAAATGATTTGAGAGACTACTGTCTTAATACTTCCAGGAATAACATATAACTAGTACAATTTTAGATGTACAGGAGATGAATGAATCCATTACACATAATGGGTGGCTAAGGCCATCGGGGATTAATTCTCTTGTAAATCCAGGTGCATGGAGGGCATGAAAATAAACATAAAACTTTTGAGCTGCTGCAACTAAAATAAATGTCTAATACATGATATGCATAATAAATATACTGAAGCCCATGTTGAAACCAAAGTGGAATCTGCACCTCATATGTAAAGCCAGGTTATCATAAAACTAACTGCATCACTTCAGTAATGCGAGAATGCCAAACAGCTTGCCAGATACACAGACACACCGCAGAGTCTGTATTAGTCAGTGATATAGTTTAAACACGTGTCCCCACCCAAATCTTATGTTGAAATGTAACCCCCAAAGATGGAGGTGGGACCGGGTGGAAGGTATTTTGACCCTGGGGGTAGATCCCTCATGAAAGGCTTGGACCATCTCCTCAGCGGTTCAGTGAGCTCTCGCTCTGAATTCTGGCCATTTAAAAGCATGTGGCACTTTTCCCCCAACCCTCTCTCTCTCGTCCCTGCTCTCGCCATGTGAAGAGCCTGCCCCTACTGTGCCTTCCACTATAAGCAAAAGCTTCTTGAAACCTCCTCAGAAGCAGAGGCTGGCACCATGCTTCCTGTACAGCCTGCAGACCCATGAGTCAATTAAGCCTGTGTTTAATTGTACATTGAATTTATAATCCTTCATAAATCAGCAGTCCCCAAACTTTTTGGCACCGCGGACCAGTTTTGTGAAAGACAAGTTTTCCAGGGATGTCAGGGTGGAGGAGATGGTTTCGAGATGAAACTATTCCACCTCAGATCTTCAGGCATCAGATTCTCACAAGGAGAATGCAACCTAGATCCCTCACATGCACAGTTCACTATAGAGTTTGCTCTTCTATGAGACTCTAATGATGCAACTGATCTGACAGGAGATGAAGCTCAGGCAGTCATATTCACTCATCACTCTGCATGTGGCCCGGTTCCTAACAGGCCATGAACTGGGGGTTGGGGACCCCTGTTATAAATTATCCAGTCTCTGGTATTTCTTTATAGCAAGGCAAGGACAGCCTAACACAGTTAGCTTTCACTAATTTTGCTCCTAAAACCAAAGTGGGTTAAAACAATAAGGATGTATTTCTCACTCAAAGTACCTGTGGGCTGTGGGTCAGCTACAGCAGCAGCCCCTACATGAAATATGCTGATCTCTGGAGAGGAGCAAAAATGGGACCAACCAACCAGTTTTTCTCAGCCTGGTCATGCCTCACTTCCAGTGGTCAGAGTGTCCCACATCCAAGACTCTTATGAAGGTCTGGAAAGTAGACATCTCCCTTAGAGAGGGTCACCAGAGAGGGGACACAGAGAGATGGTCCCCAGTACAGACAGCAGAGCAAATATGTTGAACAAATGATACAATCTACCATTGAGTAAATAGTACAATATATCATGGAGGCAGGAACTTCAGAATGCCACAATATCATGCTCTGAGTTTTAAGTAAAAGGTAATCAATCTTTTGTAAAGAAAATTAAAGGAAGCAACCATCCTTCAGAAACCATGTGAAGAAGGCTCTGCATTTAAAGTTGCACTTCAAGCAATTACAAACCAAAAATGGGAGTATTTAGTAATTCGACTGAGACTATCCGTCAAGACTCTGATGCCCATTGTTTATATCCTGCCAGAATTTGTATAAAAAGGTACAGTCCCGCTGATGAACATGAGAGGTTGGTTAACACACACAAAATTACAGTTAGATAGGAGGAATAAGCTCTAGTGTTCTACAGCAGTATAGGGTAAAATTAATTAACAACAATATATCGTGTAAATTCAAATAGTGAGAAGAGCAGATTTTGAATGTTTCCAACACCAAGAAATGATAAATGCAGCCAAGCACGGTAGCTCACCCCTGAGATCCAGCACTTTGGGAGGCCAAGGAAGGTAGACAGCTTGAGCTCAGGAGTTTGAGACCAGCCTGGGAAATGTGGTGAAACCCCATCTCTACTAAAAATATAGAAAAATTAGCTGGGTGTGGTGGCGCACACCTATAGTCCCAGCTACTTCGGAGGCTTAGGTGGGAGAATGGCTTGAGCCCAGGAGGCGGAGGTTGCAGTGAGCTGAGATCATGCCATTGCACTCCAGCCTGAACGACAGAGCCAGACCCTGTCTCACCAAAAAACAACAAAAAAAAAGTGTTTCAGGTAATTAATATGCTATCATAATTATTCTGATTTGATCATTATATATTGTATGCATGTATTGAAATATCATACTGTACCCCCAAACAAATCAAATAAATATGTATGATTATGTGCCAGTTGAAATAATGCAAAACAATATTCTTATCTTGACCTAGCAACTTCAATTTTTAGAATTTATTCTAGACAATCTTAAAGTAGCACAACAGATGTATTCACAAGTAGGTTCAATAGAGCAATGTATATGAAACCAGCCAGCTGGAAACAATGTCATAACTGAGCCATAAGTTGGGCTTGCAAAATTATGCTGTATTAATATTAATTCTTTGCAGAAATAAAAATGACATGAAGAATGCCTATTAAATGTATTTATGATACATGATAAAATTGATCACAATGCAAAAGTGAACATACAGTATAAACTTGATTTGCAGAAAAAAAGTATATAGCTTTAGACATAAAGAAGAGTGGGCTGAGCGTGGTGGCTCACACCTGTAATCTTAGCACTTTGGGAGGCCGAGGTGGGCGGATTGCCAGAGCTCAGGAGTTCTAGACCAGACTGGGCAACACGGTGAAACTGTCTCTACTACAATACAAAAAATTAGGTGTAGTGGCACACACCTGTAGTCCCAGCTACTCGAGAGGCCGAGGCAGGAGAATCGCTTGAACCTGGGAGGCAGAGGTTGAATTGAGCCAAGATCATGCCATTGCACTCTAGCCTGGGTGAGAGAGTGAGATTGCCTCTCAAAAAAAAAAAAAAAAAAAAAAAGTAAGTGAAGATCAATACCAAAATATTCAAAGTGATTATTTCTAGATGCTACATTTATAGGTAACTTTAATTTTTTTCTGTATGTTTCACTCTAGTTTTCAAGGAAACTCAATTAATTACTTTAAAATGGCTAATGTCCAAAAATGCAGACTGTATGAGTCCTGAAAGACTGAGGCCTTATTTCTGTGAAGGGGCTTTAGATTGTCACTAAGCAATCTAAAGTTCCTAGGCAGAAATAAGAAATAAATTGTCATTTAGGGTAAAAATAATTGCCTTAAACCTTGAGGGATTTAATGGCTTATCGCCTATCCTAAGAGAACTCAGCAAGCTTGACAAGGAAGACTCATTTTATCTGCATAGTGACATCACTCTTGAACAGAATGTGCTTCAAAAGAACATACCTGAAAAGCTACAGAGTTCTTGACTGTCATGGTTTGCTATTTTTCACTAACTTTCTATCACCTTCCCAGCTTGAAATGACAAAACCATTCTTCTGAAAATGTCCATATCTTGGTGAAAGACATTTCCTCAAAGCTCCTTATCTTTGCAATACATACCAATGTAAAGAAAGCACTTCTCAGCCAGGCCTGGTGGCTCATGCCTGTAATCCCAGCATTTTGGGAGGCCGAGGCAGATGGATCACCTGAGATCAGGAGTTCAAGACCAGTATGGCCAACATGGTGAAACTCCGTCTCTATTAAAATACAAAAAATTAGCTGAGTGTGGCGGCGGAAGCCTTGTAATCCCAGCTACTTGGGAGGCTGAGGCAGGAGATTCGCTTGAACCCAGGAGGCAGGAGTGGCAGTGAGCCGACATTGCACCATTGCACCCTAGCCTGGGCAACAGGAACAAAACTCTGCCTCAAAAAAGAAAAGAAAAGAAAAGAAAAGAAAAGAAAAGAAAAGAAAAGAAAAGAAAAGAAAAGAAAACACTTCTCAAATATTCTCAAATAGTTTCTTTTCTCTGAGAATCTTTCATGAAAAAAACATCAACAGTGAACTTCCAATTTAGGTCAGCATATATACCTGTACCCAAATGGTGCCTAAAATGGCACAGAGGCAGAAATATACTTGAACAGCTCTGCTAAGGCCCAATATTACATAGATAGATGACTGCATTTTATACTTATCCACAAATATTTTTCCCCTGCTCACGATATGATATTTTTCTCATAAAAGGAGCATACGGCTAGGCACGGTAGCTCATGCCTGTGATCCCAGCACTTTGGGAGCCTGAGGCAGGAGGAACGCTTCAGCCCAGGAACCCAGGAGTGAGCTCACGCCACTGCACGCCAGCCACAGTGCAGATCACGCCACTGCACTCTAGGCTGGGTGACAAAACAAGACTGTCTCTTAAGGAGAAAAATAAAAGTAGCCCAGAATTTTTTTCATTTTTCACCAAGAAAAAATAAAAAGAAGAACAACAAGAACAAAAACTATTTGGAGTTCATACAAATTCATGGATTCAATTCATGCTTTATGCCTTCATCACTTGTAATACTCAGGACCAGGAGGCTACCACAACAGACTCATGTCCTGGTTCTACTAGGCTTACAGCTCTGGAACAAGTGAACGTTTCTTGTCTCTTCCTCCAAAACAACACACTTACACGCATGGACATGCAGACACAGACACACTCTTAGGCACCCTGAATGATGGACCTAGCACTCAGCACCACTGTATACCTCCACTAGCAGAACCATGCTAGCGGAATATGGCATTCAGTCTATTCCCCTATCAACAAATGTAGAAATGGAGCACAACACCCATTTGTCCTACAAAGAAACATAGAGACCATCTGGCCTTGTTGTTCCTCCTTCTCAGGCCCCCTGGCCTTCTCCATGTCCATTCCAGGGCTGCTCTTGCCCACTGAGTGGCAGAACTGTCTTTGCTTTTGTTTTGCTGTTGCTACATTTCCATTCTTTGTCAATGCACTTGCCTCTCACCACCCACTTTGCTCTGGCAAACACAAATGATGTCATCTCCAATCCTTACCATTTCTCCTCTTCTCCAGATGTCTCCTATTTCTTCTCTACTCCATCTCTTATCACAATTTTTCTATTCTGCCAAAAAAACGGTGAAAAGATATGTCCCCATTCATCAGGGAATCCCTTTCCTCCTCCACTATCACCCCATGCCAGGTTTCTCTTTCTGTTCATCCTCTGTTATCTATTTTTCCTAGTCCCAAAGGCCAAAACCCCTACCCTAAATTTTTCCCTTTTTCCTAGCTATTTGTGGAATCTGAGGTCCTAAGAAGGCCATTCTCCACATGGCCGATATTTTTGTGCATTTCTTATGTGCATATAGCAATAAATATAAATTATAGCTGTAACTTTTGATATATACTTGGGTTAAAAAACTTCTTCAATATTTAATCTACAAGGTGCATAGTGTGATTTAATACTTTTCATGAGTAGTAAGAAGAAAAAATATTACTACTTTATGCTAAAACCTACTGAAGCATATTCAGAATACTAAAGAAGAATCATAATTCTTCTCATTTAGAAATTCATTTGGAACTTATAATTCATTTAGACTGTATAATTCATGTGGAAAACACCTGGGTAGGTTCTTAGAATATAAATAGGCCTCTAGGACATGGTCTACAAAATAAAGGAAAAGGAGTTTAGGATTTCCCCAAAGACAGTTTTGGAGATGGAAGATGAGGGTCACAGGGATGAGGACACCCAGAGTGACAAAGAAAGATTGAAAGAGGGAGAAAGATCCTAGAAATATTGTGTGAAGTCTAAACTCAAGGAGGGTTATAATCACTCTGTGGTCAGGTAATGCAGTGCAGTATTGCCACATATATATTTGATCTTCCACCTGTTTCCCAATATACAACTTCTAAAATCCTTAGAATCTCCAAAGTGATGTTTTTTGTCTGCTGTTGATTAATGGATGGCTGCAAACCCTACGTAGCTTCAGGATGGGAGCTGGTCACCTGAAAGGCCAGAACATCTAAAAGACCAGCCGTCTTAGAGGGGAGGGGGCTGAAGGTCAAGTTGATTATCAATGGCCAACGATTTAATCGTCATGCCTAGGTAATGAGGCCTCTACAAAAATCCAAGAGGACAGTGTTTAGAGAGCTTCTGGATAGCTGAACACATGGAGGTTCCTGAAGGGTGGTCCACAGAGAACGGGCATGGGAGTTCACCACCACAACTGTTGCCTTAGGTGTCTCTTCACATGCAGCCTTTCTAGTATCCTTTATAAGAAACTGAAAAAAAAACCAAAACCAAACAAAAACATGGTTCCATGAGTTCTGTGAGTCTCTCCAGAAAATTAATTGAACCCAAAGAGTGGTCATGGGAACTCTGACTTGAAACCAGTCATTAGAAGTTCCTGAGGCTTGGGCTTGTGACTGGTGTCCGAAGTTGGCGGGCAGTCATGGGGACTGAGCCCTCAACCTGTGGCATCTGAAGCTACTTCCAGGCAGATGCTGTCAGAGTTGAATTGGAGGATATGCAGCTTGTGTCCACTGCAGAACTGACCGCTTGCTTGGTGTGTGTGGAATCCCTTACATATATTTGGTTAGGGAAGTCTTCCTTGTTGACCGTTTTTGTGAGTGATGCGAGAACAGAGGAAAAAGAGTTTGAAGAGTTTCTTTCTTTTTCTGATTTTTGTTCCCTGTCCCGCCGCACCCCTCTGCCCCCCCCAACCCCCTCCCCACACACAGATGGTGCTTGAATCAAGTAAATGGCAGAAAATTTTCTGGGACCAGTAAGATAGCACCGAATTTGGGGTGATCCCTCTCCTTTAATTCCTGCCTTTCTCTACTCACAAATTAAGTTGCAAATGGTAAGTGGGCTACAACTTTGTGCCAATAGGGACTTACGGGAAAAAAAGGAGACAGGTTCATTAAAGATCTGTAGGAGAGAGAACAGCAGCATCAAGACCTGATACTTATTTTTTGTTTTTCACTTTTAATTGTGGTAAAATTCAAAGAATGTAAGCTTTACCATGTTAGCCATTTTTAAGTGTACAGTTCAGTAGTGTTACACTTACACTGTTGTATAACCAATGTCCAAAGCTATTTTCATCTGGTAAAACTGAAACTCTGTATCTTTTAAACTGTCTCTACAAATTTGACTACTCCAGATATCTCATGTAAGTGCAATAACACATTATTTGTCTTTTTTGTGGCAGGATAATTTCACTCAGCATAATGTCCTCAAGATTGGTCCATGTTGTAGCAATTCATCCAGTTGACCATGTTGTATCAGAATTGCCTTTCTTTGTAACTTTGAATATTATTCCATTTTACAAATCTACTCCACTGTGCTTATCTATTCCTCTTTTGATAGACTCTTGGGTGCTTCCACCTTTTGGCTACTGTGAATAATGCTGCTACGAACAGGGGTGTGAGACAAGAGTTTTGAACAGGAGTCAGTCCACTAGTGTAGATGGACCCAGCAACACAACCCTATTCCCCAGGAGAGTCAATTTGAAAGAAGGAAAAGCAGTCATGTGATTTACATATGCAACATTTTTTTTTGGTTACCGATAGCCATCACTCCATTTTTCTAGGCTTTGTAGAAAACATTTTCATATGAAAACTGTATATTAAAGCAGACATCTCCACTTAAGTGTTCAATAGGCATCTCAGACTTAACATGTCAAAACTAACTTTCTGATCCTCCCCCTGAATCTGACTTTGATTGGCGCTCTGCTCTTGTCAGTTGAGGGCAACTGCATCCTCCCAGGTGCTCAGGCCAAAAGGCACATGTCACCATCTATGCCTCTATTTCTTTGCAGCAAATCCTGTGTATTGCACCTTAAAACTATGTCTTCATCACGGCCGTTTCTACTACTTTAAGCCACTGTCACCTCTTCCTTGGATCACTGTAGTGGCCTCCTAGCTTTCTACCTGTAACTATTCTTGCCTCCATTCTGTCTATTCTCAACACAGCAGGTAGAGGCATCCCTTTTCAGCTTAAGTCAAATCATGATGCTCTCCTCCTCAGTCCTTCAACGGCCTCCTTCTCTGCAACATCTGAAGACCTTGCAATGGCCTCTCAAATCCTTAGGTGATCTGGTTTCCTGCTCCCTCTCTCACCTCCTACCATTCTTCACCCTCCTCATGTGGGTCCAACTCCATTGAACTCTCTTCTGTCCCTTGAATATACCCACCTACTTCAACATTACATCATGGACCTTCAATGCTCTCCCCCGACATCATCCATAGCTGCCTTGTTTACCTCCCCTACTATCAACTTTCCTGTAAGGTCTTTCCCAGGCAATCATATTTAAAATTGCAGTTTCCTCATTTCCTGAAACACCCCTTGTCTGTCTTCTCTGCTTTATTTTTCTCCACAGCACTTACGGCCACTCATTATACCATAGAGTTTATTTATTTTTCTTAGACATCCTCAACTTTTCACCATCAGGATGTCTGCTTCATGAGGGCCAGGGCTGTATGTGTTTTGCCTACTTCTGTATCCTCAGCAGTGAGCAGTGCCTGGTGTCCAGTAGGTGCTCAATAGGGTTTTGTTAAATGAATTAAATTTGTATGAATGAATGAATTAAAGCAAAAAGTTAAGTTTGGGGAAACAAAAAAGTTCAGCAAACATGTTGTAAAAAGTAGAAACCAAATAATTTCAACTAAGGTTTTTCCATTTTACTCATTTTACAAAATACAAGTAAGTCATGTGAAACAGTTGGCAATTCACAAATTAAAAAGAAGCTGGGTGTCATGGCCCACATCTATAAACCCAGCACACTTTGGAAGGTCAAGACGGGTAGATCACTTGAGGCCAGGAGTTCAAGACCAGCCTGGGCAACATGACAAAACCCCGTATCTATAAAAATTACAAAAATTAGCTGGGCGTGGGGGTGCACGCCTGTAGTCCCAGCTACTCGGATGGCTGAGGCATGAGAATCATGTGAGCCCAGGAGGTGGAGGTTGCAGTGACCCAAGATTGTACCATGGCACTCCAGCCTGGGTAGCAGAGTGCAAAGAGGCAAACTGCCTTGACTATATGACTATAGAGATTTACTGTAAACAGAATCAGTTTCTCAAAGAATTTTAATCTTACACTTTGCACAAAGTTTGTATTGGATGAAGACATCTATGATATTTTGTGTGCCTCATTTTATGTGTGCCTCATTTTATCAATTCACAAGAGGAAATGTTTTCTTAGACCTGACAAGGAAGTGGACAAATAACTCAAGACATGCCCATAGCTTTTGCATTAATCAATAGACTAAAGGTACATAAAGATATAAATAACAAGGAATTTTTTTTTAAACCGGCCAAAAGTTCTCTGGCCAGCACCTGTCCCACCTCTAACCCAAAGGAACATTTTATGTGGAGTTCTTGAAGAGAATGGCATTTAAATTTTAGACAACTGATACTTTTCTTTCTTACAGCTACTTGTAAATTACTTTCAGAAAGAGCCATATACCCTTTAGATACAAGGCACGTGGACGGACATTCCTTCATGACTCACTTGTGTTTCCAAAGTGTTTTGATACTCAGAAAATATTAATGCAAGAAAAGAGCTGCCCCTTCTCCAGCTTTTCACTTATCTTACGGCATCAGCCTTTGAAATAACAAATACAGTCTAAAATTGTGTTTCACATTTCATAAGAGTTAGGAAAATTCTGGCTCTCTCAAGCAGATTATATCCAGGACTCCTTATCATCATCCTCCGAACCCACTGTGTCTATGTTTTTCTCCTCTCACTATCTGTTGTAACCATTCAATAATTTATTAGACTTTCATAGCATCTTACCTCTAAAGAGTTCTAATACTTGATGGAGAGTTCCTACAAGTGAAAGTTTATAAACATTTCCTAAGCATTTATCCTACAATAGCAAGGAAATCGGGAAACTGCAGAAAAAGCCTAAATAACTGAGATGGGGGAAATGAAGATGAAGGAGGAGAAATAAAAGTGGTCAGAGTAGGCAGCAGTAAATTTGCATAAAACATCTTATGTCTTAAACCCTTTAAAACATTATTTTGAAATCATTTCGTGCTCAGTTATATTTCTCAGGTATGCTATGACCAGGACTGCAGGCAGATCACCAAGGAACTGCAGGCCTTTGTTATACACATGTGTTTGCATGGGATCCTGTATGTAACAGTTCTTGCTTGGGGTCATCTTTGCAGAGTGACATCCAGCCATTCTTTGTTACTGGCTTACTCTTATATAACAATTACCACGTGTCAGCCACTGTTTTAAACACGTTACAAGCATTAACACAGTGAATCCACACAACGTCGTATGCGGTAGACACAAAGATTAGTCTATCTTCATTTCAGAGCTGAGGAAACTGAGGCATAACTACTAAGTGGGAGATCCAAGGTTCAGCCTCCAGGCTGTCTTGATTAGAAGCCATGCTGTTTACCATTACTCTAAGTTGCATTTATATACACTGAAAGGGCAGAAGATATAAATACTGGAAACAACTTCACTCATTTCCCTTCACTCCCTGTTTTGTTTTGTTATTGACTGTGTGGTTTCGTTTTTCTTCTTCATTTAATCTTGAAGTTCTAATAAAAATATATGATTTTACTTATTCTATTTCTTAAAGAAAAAGTCTGATAGCCATTGCTTAACTAGAGATCCTAAAGTAAATTACTGCTAAGTTTAACTAATGTCGACTTACTTGGTTACAATTACTTTTGAATGCATACTTTTGTACTGCTGATGAGGAGGATTCTTTTAACTCTTAAATATTCCTTTATTATTTAGAGCAAATTGCCCTTTAATAGGTAAAATACAACAAATAAAGGTTTAGAGGAATAGTACACTAAGTTTCACCGTCCAAAAGAAAAATTCAACTTTACATACCATGGTGTTTTTCGGGATGCTATTAACACAGCCAGGTGGGACGGTGTCCTCAGAGTAACTCCAGCCAGTCTGCCCATGGAGGTGGAGCCTCAGAAAGTTCAGGCGTTTACAGGGGGAGGAGCCTGACCCCTCCTCTTCCTGTGTGGAACCTGGCATTGCAATGGCGGCCGGGAAGCGCTGTAGCATTCTCTCTGGCCTAGCAAGGGTTCCTGTTTCCCCCTTTTCTACCTTTTCACTCAATAAAACCCTGTCTCACTCACCATTCAAATTGTTGGCAAGCCTGATTTTTCATGGCCATGGGACAAAGGACCCTGTCTTCAGATGAACTAAAGAAAAGTTCTATAACGTTTTTGGTGCCCATTGTGGGGGATTGAAAAGTGGTGAGTGAAATGCGAACTCAAAACCTCTCACTGTTGCTTCTACACCTTTTCATCCTCGGACTTCTGAGGGTGGGGGATAGCATACCCCCAACCCCCATTGCTCCTGGGCATTTTCATGGCCGTTTTCTTCCTTTTATGGGACCCACCAGTGAGCAGCAGCCCCTTGCTGCTCCCCACTCCATGACAGGACTGGGACGCATGCTTCATGGGCCTGGCACAGTGGCTGGAAGTCCCCGCCACGTGCTGCTGCTGGAGCCCTCCCCGGCCAAGGGGTTTTACCCCATAGGAAGGTAATTGCATTAATCTCCCTGGTGGAAGAACCACTTGCCTAAGAATAAGAGGTTCTTCCCCAGGCATTTTTAATTTTTTTCCTCTTTTCCACCCCATTAGCAGTTAAGTTTTAAGCAAGTTTTTTTTTTTTTTTTTTCTTTCAGAAGAGATTTTTACTAGGCCAGGCTCCCCAACTATCATTGTTTATAATTTCTTTAAAACTTCAATTGTGAAAAAGGGTTTGTGGGGCTAGTCTTGGGCTGTGGCCCATCTGGTGTGCTTTGCATGTCTGTATGGTTAGTGCTGCAAGACTCCATCTTGTTTTACATCCTGAGGGTATGGCTGTAACCCTTTGGCAATGCTTGGTTTAGCAGTCCTGACTTAGGGAATAAGCAGCTTTCTGGTTTGATATCTGCATGTTTTCCCAGCCCTGTCTCTTCAAGAGCCCCACCCAGCAACTGGCTTTTCTTCTGCCTGTGTGTGTACTGTGTGTGATGTCTGTCAAAAGAGCTCTAATTATTAATCCCAGCTCTTTGGGGGGCCCATGTGGGCTAATCACGAGGTCAGGAGTTCATGACCAGCCTGACCAACATGATGAAACCCTGTCTCTAAAAAAATACCAAAATTAGCTAGGTGTGGTGGCGTGTGCCTGTAATCCCAGCTACTCAGGAGGCTGAGGCAGGAGAATCGCTTGAACCTGGGAGGGAGAGGTTGCAGTGAGCCGAGATCGCACCACTGTTGCACTCCAGCCTGGGACAGAGTGAGACTCTGTTCCCCACCGCCAAAAAAAAAAAAAAAAAAAAAAAAACTCTAATTAATTTGGCCTGAAGAAAAAAGCTGTGGAACCTTTCAGTTCAAATGACTTTAACCTTAAGAGATAAAAACAGCCCTAAAGACTATTGGTAACATGCAACATGTGGGTCAGAAGCAAGGTTTGCTCAGTGTTTTGAGGTTACAAACCACTTTCTGGAGTTTGAGAACTATTTGACTTGCTGGCTTCAGATTTGGTAAGCCCTGGAGACATACGGAACTAACCACCCATAACTAAGAAGGCATACCTTGGCTGCAGTTAGCACACAATTAAAGCAACTCACCAAGTTTTACCTTGAAGTTCAAAATTGCTAGGAGTTAATTGAAACTACTAGAAATATGTTTACATGCAAGGTGTGTAAGAACAGTAAAATGTGTTTTTTAATCAAAAGTTGTAAGAAGGCACAGAAATGTAAACTTTTGCTTAGGGTTAAAGTATTATTTTGAGTTAGGAAAAAGCTGAAGGTTCAAAGAAGTGGTGGAGGAATTGTGGAAACTAATCTTGCAGAAGAGGTTCTCCGAGTGAATGTACTGACTACATTCAAAAAGGTTGCTATATGGTTTTTCTGTAAAATGAGCATTGAAATAAAATTATAACAAGGTTTTCCCAAGGTGCGAATCTTCTTTTTGGCAAAATTTGTAAAGGGTTGTAAAAGTTTTTGCTTCTTTAACATTTCTGAGTTATTTTGGCAAAATAAATAGCTTATGGTAATCTGGAATTCTATTTCATAATATCGAGTGTTTGAAACCTCGAACATTTAACAGCCTTCACAAAATCAAACTTCAGTTTCAAAATTGTCTTCCCTGGCACCTGGCTTTTTAAATTCTTCAGAGGGCCCCTGGAATGTCCAGAAAAGAAAGGTAAACAGGGTTATTTGACATGTTTAGGTACATGGGATTGCCAAAATGATGCTCAACCTTGTTTTTTTGTGTGTGTGTGTGTGTGTGTGTGTGTGTGTGTGTGTGTTTGTAACAGAGTCTCCCTCTGTCACCCAGGATGGAGTGCAGTGGCGCAATCTCGGCTCACTGCAAGCTCTGCCTCCCGGGTTCACGCCATTCTCCTGTCTCAGCCGCCCAAGTAGCTGGGACTACAGGCGCCCGCCACCACACCTGGCTAACTTTTTCTATTTTTTAGTAGAGACGGGGTTTCCCTGTGTTAGCCAGGATGGTCTTGATCTCCTGACCTTGTGATCTGCCCGCCTCAGCCTCCCAAAGTGCTGGGATTACAGGCACTTTGATTACAGGTGAACCACCATGCCTGGCCAATACTCAACCTTCTTTAGGTTTTATCTTGGTGAATAATGCTAATATATATTGCAAAATTATATGGGATTTCTAAAATTCTAATGTCTAAGTACACGTTATCAATCATAATTAAGGTTTATGTTAAGTTATTGTAAAAAACAGAGATAACCAAACTTCTTTGTCAATTGTATTTCTAACTGTAACTACCCTGGACGTTTTGCTATTCACAGACAGTTGCTGTCTTCTTTTAATCCTTTTCAAAGATATTTTATAATGAGTTATAGAACATTAACAGGTGCTCTCAAATACAGCCTTCTGATTACTTTAGAGATTGTAACATTGGAATAAAGGAAAATGTACAGGATTCACAAAGAGCTGAAATGTTCGTGGATATCAAGCAAAACACGAGTTAACTAAATGGACTTAACTCAGGAAGCTGAAGCAAATCTTTTTGACTCTTGTTTGGAATATTGCTGATCCTTGTTTTGTTTTTCAGAGTCAAGGAAACTTATTTTTAACTATTTATAGCCTTTAATAATTGAGTGAGGTATACCCCCTGTGATCAAAATTTGGAGTATGTTTGTTTCTCTCTGCCTGGTTCCTCTAAAATTTGGAAACTATCTGTGAGTATCCTCATGGCAATATGTCTGTTTGCATCAGTGCAAAAAGAATCCATTTTTCTTTTGCAGCAGAACACAATTGGAGAAAGTGATGATTTTACCAAGGCTTCGACTGAAAGGGTATGCTTCCCTACAAGGAGTCAATCTCGACTTGTAGAGCCAAGAAAAGCCTCATGGAGGAAACTGGCCTCACGTCCTCATCTACGTAGTCCCTGTACAGGGTTATTGACCTGTGGTCAGTAAAGACTGTCAGTTTCTAACAGGTCTAGGAGCTCCAAGTTTATCTTGGGACCTTAAGAGGAGAGAATTACCCAACTCACAGGTGTTAGAGGATACAAACCCATGGTTGTGCTCGGCTTTAAAAGATTTAGCTGAGATTCCTTGTGGAACAGACTTCCATCAAAGCCAAACCAAAAGGCCTATGCAGAAATAATTATTCTTTCCGCGCTTTATGCAAATAATCAGACCAAGTGTAAGACGAAAAGCTATTTTGCAAACCACTCAGTCCTTTTTATAATTTGGGATTGTTTTTTAAAAAAACAGGACTAGGGAGAGAGAAATTATGTTTCAAACTTATATATTTGTCATTAAATTCTAACTCACTAGTTGTCTTAAGTTTTTGCCTACATTTTAAGCTAACCCTGCTTGTTCCTGTCAACCAACCAGCAACCTCCAGCTGTAGCTCAAAAAGAACACGAGGGATGGGTAATGTACAAACCCTGATCAATATTCTAGTTCTGACCAATGATCCTGCAAGTCCTGCCAGGTCATGGGAATAAATAAAGTGCCCATCACTCAGAGGTTTCTTTTTGGGAAAGTAAGACCAAGAGGGCTAACCAAAGCCAAGCACCATGCACCCAAATTTTAGCAGCATAACTATAGCCACCAGCTATCTGGGTGTGTCACAAGACATCCTTTCCTCTCTCCTGTTGCAGGAGGACTCAGTTTCATAGTTTCACCTTAGCTTTCGGCTTATGATAAGGAATCCATGCGACACCCCCACCTCCCAAGATACATTTTTGTCCAAGCCTCAATTCCAAGCTTCGGGTTAGAGCCCTAGGAAGGAAACACTGGGTCTAAGGAATTCAAAGGCAGAAGAAACAGAGGTTAAAAGGCGCAGCGCAGGTGAGTGGGGCTGATTCCTCAAGATTAAGCCAACCCCAGGCTGCCTGTTTCATGGATAAAGGCCACGTTACTATCCATGGCATAAACGAGGTCTAGGAACGCTGAGGCTACTGACGGTAGGTGAGAAAGAGACATAGGTGAGAGTAGATAATTCCCTGTTCTCTAGCCCCCCCACTCGACCCTTGCTTCATGGGTGCAAACTGCTTTGGTACTCATGGCAGTACCTGCCAAGGTCGCCGGAACATGGGGTGCAAAGATGGAAGACGGAAAGAAGACTCTCGTCCCTGTCTCCCTCACTTACCCCCTGGTATCTGCTGGGAAGAGAAGGGAACCAGGGACACCTGTTCCCCTCTTTCTACATGGGTAGCCATTCATCTTCAGTCTGTACCCCTTTCGAATGCATTCTCAACCCCTTGGACTCCTTCGAAAAGTGCTTTTTCCTTTCTTCTTCTCAGTCCTAGGTAATTTTGTCTCTATACGACAGGACCCTCCCCTCAGATACATCCTCCAAACTGGAAAGAGTTAATTTTCCACACCTTAAACTAGTTGGCTTAGGATTGGGCTCGGGGCAAGAGAACCCAAAAGCTCAGCATGCCAGCAAAAGAGTGAAGTTTTTTTTGCCATTCAGGCTTTTAGCCTCCCACTCCCTGTGTAAACTGGTGAAAGGCCTGGGAATTTTTGAGCTGTCTTTACCCCTTCTCTTGTTTTGTTTTGATACATGTTTTCTAATAACCTAGTTTGTCTGTCCTTGCCTTCAGGCCATCAAACTCAAACCAGAGCCTCTGACAACGGCCCCTTCTGCTGGGAACCCTTAAATAGCCCTCTCTGGAACCTCTGACTGCCATTTCCCCCAAAACAGCGCCCCCTGTCAGCAGGAAGCTGTTAAGATTTGTCTTCGTCCTTATCCTTAATCTAAGGGCAGTTAGATACACTTCTTTAGAGGGGGAAATAAGACAGCCAGGGAGGAGGGTGTCCTCAGAGAAACTCCAACAGCCTGCCCACTGAGGTGGAGCCTTGGGAATTTCAGGACGTTTGCAGGGGGAAGAGCCTGGCCCCTCCTCTTCTTGTGTGGAATCTGGGATTCCAACGGTGGGCAGGAAGCTCTCTAGCAGGGACTCCAGCCAAATGAGAGTCACTGTTTTCCCCTTTTCTTCCTTTTCACCCAACAAAACTCCGTCTCACTCACCTTTCAAATTACCTGTGAGCCTGAATTTTCATAGGGTGGAACAAAGAACCCTGTCTTTAGCTGAACTAAGGAAAAGTCCTGCAACACTGTAACAAAGTACCCTAGACTAGGTGGCTTATAAACAACAACAATTTATTTCTTACAATCCTGGAGACTTGAAGTCTGGGATCAGCTTTTGGTGAGGCCTTTCTTTCCAGGTTGTACACTGCTTATTTCCTGTATCTTCACATGGTGAAAAGATGGCAAGGAAGCTCTCCAGAATTCCTTTTAGAAGGATACAAATCCCATCCATGAGGGCTCCATCTCCCAATACCACAAAATAGGGGTTTGTGTTTCAATGTTTCCATTTTGGGGGGATGTAAACTCTCAGTCCACTGCACATGGTTTACCATACCTATGATTTAAGTACCTTATTTGACATTATCCTAGAAAATAGTGAACTATGTAATTTCATCATAGATAGTTGTTTCCAGTCGAAAATACTGCAGCCAAGTATTTAAATCTTTGTGGCCAGGGAAAAGGACATCTAAATGACACAGTTCAGTTGGATAACTGAGTGGTTTATCATTCAAAGTACGTTTTAAATGGCAATTGAAAAACTTTCTGTCAATATAAAAGATGATCAGTAATTAAATTTCTCCATGTGTAGACTGAAGTTATTTTGTCATAAATAATATTATATACCTGCTCTCTGACCCACCTTGCCTGTGCCTGCCTGAGATCTAAAGTTTCCCGGCCACTTTGACTTTCATGCATGACTTATCTGATCCTGCTCAAGGACGCCTTTGATCTAGAGGTTCAATTTCATTTCTTCAGTTGGTCACTTAAACAACAAACACTCATTGAGCACTTCCTGTTCCCCAAAGATATAAAAACAAAAGGAAAAAATAGAATTTCCCAGCCTTGAATAAGTCACATCTAATAGAAAAATGGATAAATAAATGGACAACTTTCCACCCTGCTTAGTCAGGTCACCTCTTAGAGACCATTCTGTGACCATAACTAAAATTCTCAGTGCCCCAACTCTGAAGTGCTTTCTTATTCAACAGACTGGGGAATTTGAAACCCCACTTTAAATGAAAGAGTCCACTAGATCATGTGTCCCTGGAATCCAGGTGACTTTGGGTTTGGTTTTGTTTTTTTAACTTTCTAGCCACACTCTTTCAAAAGCAAATAGAAAAGTTTATTCAGAATAGATAGTCGATGTATTTGAACTATGCCATGTTTTAGTATCTTAGTATATAGGCTTACAAGGTATCCATATTACATTTCTGAGCTCCCTATAGGAATAAAAATATCAACTAGACTTTTGATATGGACTGTATAAAATGAGTAAAGAAGTAAGAAACTGTAAAACATCTATGATTCGTTTAATCCAACAAAAGTGGCACTGTTATGTAATCCTGTGAAATGTTTTGAACCAATGAAAATTACAAAATTTAGATGATTTGGTAGCTGTGTGTATTCTAACACTCTAAGTATTAAATTGATTATTCAGATAATATTCAGACTAACAAATTATGAGGCTATCTGCAATATAAATAATGAACAACAATTATTTAAAACAACAGAAACAATTTTACCTAGACAAAAGATAATAAGAAAGACTTAAATACTTCCTGTTGAAGCTGACTTTCTAGACACAGATATAATCTGCTACCTACTCTTAATTGAAAAAAGATAAAGTAGTCTTTGAGGTAATTCATTTTCCTGAATTATAATAATCAGTGAAGTATATTTTGAAAGCTTAAAATTGAAAGAGATTGTGCAGGGTAAAAGGATCCAGTTTCAATTCCGGGCAGAGTTACTCAGCCCTCGAAAAAAGTATCTCATGCTTGAGTAGCTGGAAACAGATCTAGAAACATAAATACCCCTTTCCATTTAAAGTATTTTATTGCATTTTATTTAATTTTATCACGCACAGACAGTAATATGTTGCTCCCTGTGCAATGATGGACGCATCCACTGAAAGGACACCAGCCCTTCAGGGTCCCAGTGCTCTGAAAATCACTTGAAGTCTAAAAGCTACTTCTCTTTTTAGCTGGAGATCCAACTGGGTATCATGTAGAAATTCAATTAAGTTCAGATTTCTCTGCAGCCATAAACTTTATTCCTATGAATTACAAGTTCTTCTGATTTCACTTTGGATAATTTTTGCTTCTTAATCTTATTAGCATGTGAGCCCTTGATCCTCTTCCTTTTTGAATAAAGTGGATATCAAGCCTGTTGTAGATGATTTGCATGCAATCTCAGATGTTGTGTGTGTCGAATAGTACATCTCAGTCCGACCTGTAGGGACACCTAGTAAAACCTTCACTCAGTTCCATCTAAAATCATGAGCAACTGCATATTCATTACCAAATGAGTTGTCTGCACCTAAATAGCTTGTAACCTATATTCAGAGGTCAGTGAAAGCTAAGTCAATCGAATAGAGTGTCTTTTCACTCCATTGAAAAGGAACAGGAGCCCTTGACCCCTTCAACATTATGTGTGCCAGCAAAGAGAACTAATATCTTGAAAACAGAGATTTCTATGTGAAAAATGCCAATTTCTACACAAAACAAATTACAGAAGCCCGTTAAGCGAAATAGAACTATTCAACATTATATTTTGCTTAAAGGAAAAAATCCCATTTTTATTGTATTTTTTAATCAAATAGAAATCAAATGTTTTATGTAATGACCAGTGAAAAAGAAAACACCCACTAGAGAATAGGAGTCAGGAAACTAAGTAAACCATTTAACCACTCTAAGTCACAGAATATTTATAAAATATAAAAATCTAAAATTTTTCCTTCAATTTCCACAGTCAACTCCATTTGTACTAACAAAATACCAAAGAAACCCCTGTCAGATATCAAACGGATTGACTTCCTAACCAATATATTTGTTCTTGGAGTCTATTAAAAAATCTTCCTGGAATAGAATTTTACCTTTACCAACATGTGTAGAAACATTTTCACAATGTGCTTTACTGCTTCAGGCAGTTGGCAAAAGTAGATACTTTAAAAAATTATGCAATACCACAAACAAGATTTTACCTGAATTCTTCACAGCAATATATAAATTTGTTGTTCTATTGATGTATAAAGATGTATATATAAAGAGGAAAGTAAAAACTTAATACTGAAAACTTATTAATACTAGTTAAAGCCAAGGAAGTCATCATGAGATTTCATTTTAAATTGACTTTATTCTAAACTTTTTTGGATAACAATGTTGTGATAATTTACTAATCACAACATGCAAAAACATAAATGTTCAACTTTTAAATTCTCATTGGAGTCTAAGGAATTGTGTGCAGACATAAGAAAAAGGCAGTAAATCCAGTATTGAAAAGCCCAGGCTTGCCACCATAAGCCTATTTCTGTGACCTTTAGCAATTTTTTAAATTTATTGTAATAAGAAACATGTAACATGGAATTCACCTTCTTACCCATTTTAAAGTATACAGTATAGTAATTTTAAATATATTCACATTATTGTGAAACGGATCTCCAGGAATTTTTCATCTTGCAACTTTGAAACTATACCTGTGGGAGCAATTTTTAACTTATTTGAGTCTCAGTCTTCTTGGCTATAAAAACAGGTGATGATAGCGCCGTTTGCTGTTCTTGTGATGACTAAATAAGACAGTTTCTATAAAGCCTATAACATAATACCTGACACATATCCAGGGCTCACTGAATGTAGAGAATTATTATATGAGTATTTTAATTGCATATTAGAGAAGTGCCTTGTATATTATAATATGTAGTATGATTTCACAAAATATATGTAAATTAAAGCATTCAAGATACATTTTTAAAAGCTCATTTTATATAGTATTCTTGAAGATTCATTTGAAAATGATTCTTGATAAGACACAGAACTTTCCCTAATGTCTATGTCTTATAAACTTGGAATGGTCATCAGGCAGTTTTTAAGTGGCATTTTCTCAGACTCAAGTTCTTCATTAGTAGATTCATTCATTCATTCATTCATTTAGAGACCCCTCCCAGGCTGAAATCCAGTGGTGTGATCATGGCTCACTGTAGCTTCGATCTCTAGGGCTCAAGCAATCCTCCTGCCTCAGTTGGGACCACAGACATGCACCACCACACCTAGCTAATTTTTTATTTTTAATAGAGGCAAAGTCTCACTACATTACTGGTCTCAAACTCCTGAGCTCAAGTGATCCTTCTACATCAGCCTTCCAAAGTACTGGGATTACAGGTGTGAGCCACTGCACCCGGATACTTTATTTAAATATTCTGTTTAGAGTGCACTTCAATTAAGGGCCATCACTGATCATGCTGCATATTCTACAAACAGATCTGTGTTAATGGATGTTAATGGTTCAAAACATCATGGGAATGCCTTCATAGTCACGAGTTAAACATTGTCCTAATCCTCAAGGATTTAGGAGGATTAGTGAAACTCACCAGTAACTAAACTGTTATATCACGTAGGGTAGGTGATGTAAGAGATCAAATAGATTTTATTGTGTAAATATATTACAGCTTATGTACCAATTATTCTGTCAATGGAGTTTTTAGGTTGTTGCCATGTTTTTGATATTGCAAACAGTGCTGCTAAAAACATTGTATATATCTCCAGAGGCAAAACAAAGACTACACAGAACCCCAGAACTTGCTTCGTTATTGCTCTTTTATTGACAAAGAGCAAAAAGAAAAAAAAAAAAAACTAAGTAGATGTGATATGCTTGATGAAAATACAAAAGTATACTTTAAATAATATAAATATACCTATAAAAACAAAGACACATAAGAATTTCTCTTAGAATTTTTGAGTTGAAGTGAATGTTTAACTTTATAACATGGTACCAAATTATTTTCCCGAGTGATTGTACCATTTTACACCCCTCCCCTAACGTTAATAGTGTATAAAAGATCCTATTTATCCACATGCCTTCCAACACTCGGTTCAGACAGAATTCTTAATTGCTGCCAATTTAATAGTATAAAACTGTGTCTCATCACAATCTCCATTTGCATTTCCTTGACTAGCAACTGATTACTTTTTTTAAAATTAAAATTATTGGCTATTATTAAATAAAAACATAACACATGCTGGTAAGGTTGTGGAGTCAAAGTAATGCTTACACACTGTTGGGAGGAGTGTAAATTAATTCACCTATCATGGAAAACAGCGTGGTGATTCCTCAAAGACCTAAAATCAGGGAAGGGAGAGCATTAGGACAAAAACCTTATGCATGTGGGGCTTAACACCTAGATGACAAGTTGACAGGTGCAGTAAACCACCATGTCACATGTGTACCGATGTAACAAACCTGCACATTCTGCATGTGTATCCCAGAACTTAAACTAAAAATAAAACATACATTTAAAAAGGAAGAAAGAAATTCCATTTGACCCAGCAATCCTATTACTGGGTATGTATACAAAAGAATGTAAATAATTCTATTGTAAAGACACAGACACGCATGTGTTCATTGCAGCACTATTCACAATAGCAAAAACATGGAATCAATCCAAATGCCCATCAATGACAGATCAGATAAAGACAATGTGATACCTATACGTCACAGATTACTATGCAGCCATAAAAAAAAGAACAAGATCATGTCTTTTGCAGGGACATGGATGGAGCTGGAGGCCGTTATCCTTACCAGACTAACACAGGAATAGAAAATCAGATACTGGATGATCTCCCTTATAAGTGGGAGTTAAATGATGAGAACACATGGACACACAGAGTGGAGCAACACACACTAGGGCCTGTCGGAGTATGGAGGGTAGGAAGAAGGAGAGGATCAGTAACAGTAATGTATGAATTCAAGGCTTCATACCTGGATGATGAAATAATCAGTATAACAACTCCCCATGACACATGTTTACCCATGTAAGAAACCTGCACATCCTGCACATGTACCCCTAAACTTTAAACATAAACATAAAATAAAAATAGCAATTCTGGAACTTTAAAAAAAATATTTAGAGGCAACTTCAAGATACAGATAGCCAATTAAATAAAGGTTGACATAAAGGCAGAATTTAGGTAAATGGGGAAAGAAAATTACTTATAGGAGAGAAAGACTGCAAAATCAAAGAAAAGAGTGAACAAGGAGAAGACTCGTGTTAGGAACAGAAAGTAGTCGAGACTGTAGGAAGACAGGCTAAATTCAGGATAAAAATGGAAACGTTGTTTGAAGCTTGCTTTCAGACAGCATTGAATACGAGGATGAAGAGGTTATACTTACTATATTATACTACTTATATAAACTTGAAAGCAATTTAAGTGAAAAACAGAATGGAGGAAGCTCTCTAAGTGTTAAGTTTCACATTTTCAAATTATCCACATTATAAGGAATAATCGCATTATCTAGCTAAGTGACAGTTCTTACACACCAAACTCAAAGCTCACTTATAGGTTTGGTAATTTAAAGCTGAGACGCTTCAATCTTGCTCACCTTCTAGCCTGGACCATGAAAGCTACTCTCTAGGGAAGTGTTAACAGAAGCCTCAGTCATGCATTATCTGTTCCTGTAGCCACAGGATTTTATTACATTTCTTTTTTTAATGAACATGTTATATTATATATGTTTTCAATTTTAGAAACAATTTCTTATTCAATGGAAGATAGTGTATGCCTATAAATACCTGGCATTTGATGGCAAATAGTCTAACTGAAAGCTTTTAAGGACTTTCTAAGTTTAGAAAGTATAATACTGTATGTGAATATACCAAGCATTTTTCCAAAAATTAACTTTTAAACATATTAGCTTTATGCTCAAAGAGCCATGAAAATTTGAAAGTAGTATTTCACAGAAGAATTATTTTATGATCAAACTCACCTTAGTGAACAATTTAAATCCAATAATTGAAAATATATACTTAGAAAAATTAACAAAAACAAAAGTTGTCTCCTAATAATTTTCTCAGATAGTCAAACCTTATCAAAAGAAACTATATGTTGGCCGGGCACAGTGGCTCACACCTGTAATCCCAGCACTTTGGGAGGCCGAGGTGAGTGGATCAGGAGTTCAGGAGATCGAGACTATCCTGGCTAACACGGTGAAACCCCGTCTCTACTAAAAATACAAAAAATTAGCCAGGCGTGGTAGCGGGCACCTGTAGTCCCAGCTACTCAGGAGGCTGAGGCAGGAGAATGACGTGAACCCGGGAGGCGGAGATTGTAGTGAGGTGAGCACTCCACTGCACTCCAGCCTGGGTGACAGAGCGAGACTTCATCTCAAAAACAAACAAACAAACAAAACCAAGAAAGAAACAATATGCAAACTGTATGTTAACACTTTTTTAATGTGTGAGCATTATTCTAGGGAAGAAATTGGAGGTAATTTATTTTCCTTTCCAGGGAGAGAAAATTCAAAGTTCTTGGAAAACATCATTAAATAAAATATCAGCCATAGTTGAAATCAAATGATAAGACAGAATAGCAGACATGCCTCTAGGATCAAGGGAATCCAATATGACAAATAAAGGGCATTTAGATGTTCCTCAGATAGTGGAAATTATGACATGAGATAGCAGGCAGTGGAACATCCCACTGAGAGCAGCTGATGGATAATGAAAGAGGAAACCGGGCAGCTGGTGGGCTAAAATATTTTGTAAAATAAGGAGCTGAGACCTGACCTCAATGGATATGGCATGAGCAAGTATTCAGCAATTTTCCAGACTTAGTGCTATTCTATCTATAAATGTTGACAACATCAACTATCTGATTTTAAAGATTATACAATGAATCTTACAATGGGAGTCATTATAAATGATCATTTCTTAAAAAGAAAGAAAATAGAAGAAATTTGCAAAATTTTGATATACCCATAGACTGATTCATTGATAAAAAGGAACTGATGGAACCGGAAGGTCAATATTCCAAGCAAGATAAAGATCTAAAATGTATAATGGGCAATCTTTAGTGATCTAAATTTAAGTTAAGGTCTAACAGAATGTATCACTTTGTTTTATTACTTAGAATGAGATGAGGCATCTTCACTTGTAAGCAATCAGCCTGTCCTGGTTATTCTGTGAGACAGCCTGAACCAGTATATGTGGACCTTTCATGGGTACCTCTGTCTGGCTTCCAGTCTAGACACTTGTGGAAGCTGTGAACTCCCTACTCCAGCCTACAGTTCAGCCTCCTGATGTACCCAGAACAGCCATTGCCCTGTAGGCCTCACCACTCCCTACGAAAGAGAATACAACAGAATAATTTCTATTCACTGCTCACCACTTCCTATGACCTCTACCAGTGAGCCCTGTGCTTGGGGCCTAGCCTTGCAATTTGCTCCACATAAACATTCCACTCTGATTTCCCTGCCATTTCCCCAGGACACTTTCCCTCCTGAGCCTGGAGGAATCTCTCTTCCTGCCTTGGAATTTCTCTAAAGCACTTTCCTTCTCCACCGCACCTCTACAACACCCTGCACAACCATTTCTCTTTTTTTCTTTGAGATTTTTTTTTTTTACTAATCAATAAAATACCTTTGATGATAATGCAAGAGCACTACATTTTTCTGTAAATTTTGTTTCACCAATCACCTAAATATTACAGCACTTTACAACGTCTAAAACACAATGTAGCGCAGTGACCTCAGTTTGAAACCAAATTCTCCTACTTATTTTCTCTAAGCCTTAATTTCCCCATATATCGAATAGGAATCATGTCTATATTAAGAGGACATAGTTTTAAATGGATAGTAAAATGCTTAGTGCATGGTAATAACAAATTAGGTTAAATGACTTTCTAGAAACTACCTATGCCCCTTATTCTTTGTTTATTGTATAATAATACATTGTTGTTAACTCAGATGCAATGTTACACAGCAAACCTCTTAAACTTATTTATCTTGCTCAGCTGAAACACTGTACCCATTGATTGCCAATTCCCCATTTTCCTTTTAACATATTGGAGCTTTAAGCAAAGACAGAAAAGGCCATGGACTTCAGACAACCTCTGCATTCTACGTAATAGCCCAAATCCCAGATTACAAAGCCTGAGCAAAGTTATGAAGTGCAGGGAAGGAAAAAAAAATAAATGAAGGCAAACAAGTTCTCCACAAACAGCATTTTACCCTAGGACATAAAGAAAACTCTATATCCAATAAATGTTCGTTATTTTCAATCAAGAGATAGCATATTGGTTCTAAACAAAATGAAGTCAACTGAGAAAATATGATAAACAATGTTAGATATTGTCTTGGCATTTGGACACATTATCAGACTTTCTTCAAGCTGTTACTCTTATGTAATAGACTAAAAAACTACATATTATATCCATGGACATAAAAGTATAAAGAGTTGTTTTGCTGGGAAGAAACCCTCAGAAAAAAAAATAACATTAAAAGAGTAAATATTAACAGTCTTGAGATATCACTTAAATAATAATTAACCTGTTTAAGTAAAGATTCTTATTAATTTGATGAAGATCAAATAATAAAATAATGAAAGTTAATCTCAGTTGATTTTTCTTCAGATAGAGGGAATGAGGATGGTGTATGTGAACAGTGAATTATCTCTTCGTTAGGCCTCTTTTCCTTAGCTTGTTCTCCTTAGCTGAAAACAAAATAACAAAGGTAAAGAAAAAACTGAGATTACAGATTTTGCATTTTCTAGAATTATTCCACACAACTTTACACTTTTGACATAATACTACATAAGAAGTATGATCAACAACCACCCGAAAGCAGGCATTAAAGGGTTTTCATTATCTCAAGATGTTCTGATAACTACAAACCAGGAAACCAAAAATAACAAGTAATTGTCGTTGTTTCAGTAATGTGAATAGTTTACAATTCATGCTGGGAAATGCATTATTTCACATTATAAATGACACAAAGCATGGTACACAGTCATCGGTTTTGGAAATAATTTATGACTGAAAAAGACAATGAGTACTGTTTTGGAATAACCCTGGGGAAAAAAAAAAAAGGACAGCCTCCTCAAAAAAGTAATTCTGCCAATTTAATCAAAGGAGAATTAACAAGACATTAGGAAATAGTGGCAAAATAAAAACAGGTTTGGAAGGCACATAACCTGATCATTAGCAGAAGCAAATAAAGGTACTCTTCTCAAACAGAATAAAAGAAAGTAGGAAGGAGATACAAGCTAAGCTGTACCATACAACAACCTGCAAGGAACTACTTTGTGTAGGATTATGCAGGTCAGTCATTAAATGTGCCAACTCCCACACGGCATTGAAATTCAGATCAAAATGTTCTATTTAGTAGACCGGCTATATTATATGGACATTTTTACTACATGTTATAACAAAAATTAAAAGTGATTACAGAAGGTCGCTTTTCTAGATTCCTCTTATCATTCCTACATCTGGGCAAGTCTTTATACAAATCAAGAAAAACCACCCTAGTCATGATAACAAGGAAAACTATCACCCTCTAGTCCAGCAAAACTAATATTATGATGTCACTACAAACAGGGAGATAATCCACACATATTCTCCCCAGTTTATCTGAGTGCTTCAAATGTGTAGAAAGCTCTTTTCTACATAGATAGATAAATAAATACTGTCTTTTTCATTGGTTATTTAAAAGCTATGATGTAAAGCTACTGTAGACACTTTAACATGTTGGTATATTGATTTGATAGTCCCTTTACAAAGTATTGCTTGCCATATTACATATTTTAGGGCTCAGAAACATGTCCTAAAAGGAAGGCTTAGTCTGGAAATTATTCTACATCTGCTTTTTTATTGCTTTGCTTTTTGTAAATGCTGCTTTTGATCAAAAACAATACTCATTCTAATCTACATATGAAGGGGTCACAAATTTAGCACTGATGCAAAGAACAAGTTAAAAAAAAAAGAGAGGGAAAGGCCTGGCACGGTGGCTCATGCCTGTAATCCCAGCACTTTGGGAGGCCAAGGCGGGCGGATCATGAGGTCAGGAGTTCAAGACCATCCTGGCTAAAAACGTGAAACCCCGTCTCTATCAAAAATACAAAAAAAAAAAAAAAAAAAAAATTAGCCGGGCGTCATGGCGGGCGCCTGTAATCCCAGCTACTCGCTACTCCTGAGGCTGAGGCAGGAGAATGGCGTGAACCTGGGAGGCGGAGCTTACAGTGAGCCGAGATCTCCCCACTGCACTCCAGTCTGGGTGACAGAGCGAGACTCCATCTCAAAAAAAAAAAAAAAACAGAGAGGGAAAAAGACAGGATACCAGCATATAAACTGTAATTTCATGGTAAACTAGAACAACAAAGGGATAAGAAATAGATATACCCAAACGAAGATAAATTTACGTTCACACACACACAAACTATTGCCATCTTTCAGTTAGCAATGTTAGTTGATTCCTGAAAATCTTACCACTCAATAAAAAGCCATTAAAAGATAAAAGAAATCCAAGACATTTTAATGAGAAAAAATTACGCTGTGTTTTATTTCAATCCAAAATGCCCAATTTTTCCAGGAACAAAAGTTTATTAAATAATAAAAATAAGTTATGTAAGTGAAAATAACAATTTGAAAACAGTTTTTTATACAAATTAGAATAAAGATTCTGCACCTCACTCTTCACCTTTTTTTTTTCAACTTAAGAGTTTATAATTATCTTATACTTAAATTATACTTAAGAATAAAGATATACCATAGAAGAAAACATCTAAAGACTAAAGTAAAGACCAAATATGAGACAGCCTAGATACCCAAATAAAATAGTATGTGTTTCCATGAAATTGAGAAGTCTTCTCAACATTTGCTTGGCAAACTAAAATGTTTTGGCTCATACAAACAGTGTGAGATACAAATTTGTTCTGTGTGATATTCTCTTACTAGAAACTGTAGTGTCAAGTAAATCAGTGCTTGTGTCTTTGCCTCAAACCATAATGTTGAAATGTCAGTTCTTCAGATATACTTATTTAATATATATTGCCGTAAAAATTTTGATATGCTAAAAAGAAAAGTCACCTAAAAAGTAGATAACTTTTCAAGAGTCTCTAGGGCAAGAGGTCACTAACTAAACAGTTGTTATGGGAGGTAAGTACCTACATACATTTCTGTTTCTGTCTGCAGAATTCATAACTTCATTCAGTGAAGAACAGATAAAAATTTGTAAGATGAAATGTTACATTTGGATTTAGAGGAAAAAAAATAACATGAGATTATTTGAGGAGGTGAACTTTTTCTACTCTTCTGATACCCTCTTCTAATGCTTTTAATTTTCAACTTTCCTTTATTTTTATTATTACACTTTAAGTTCTAGGTTATATGTGCACAATGTGCAGGCCTGCCACATATGTATACATGTGCCATGTTGGTGTGCCACACCCACCAACTCCTCATTTACATTAGGTATATCTCCCAATGCTATCCCTCCGCCCGCCCCCGACCCCATGACAGGTCCCAGGGTCTAATGTTCCCCATCCTGCTTCCAAGTGTTCCCACCATTCAGATCCCACCCATGAGTGAGAACATGCGGCTCTTGGCCCTCTGTTCCTGCGATAGGTTGCTAAGAATGATGGCCTCCAGCTTCATCCATGTCCCCACAAAGGACATGAACTCATCCTTTTTTATGGTCGCAGAGTATTCCATGGTATATATGTGCCACATTTTCTTAATCCAGTCTGTCATTGATGGACATTTGGGTTGGTTCCAAGTCTTTGCCATTGTGAATAGTGCTGCAATAAACATACGTGTGCATGTGTCTTTATAGTAGCACGATTTATAATCCTTTGGGTACATACACAGTAATGGGATGGCTGGATCAAATGGTATTTCTAGTTCTAGATCCTTGAGGATTCGCCACACTGTCTTCTACAATGGTTGAACTAGTTAACAGTCCCACCAACAGTGTAAAAGTGTTCCTATTTCTCCACATCCTCTCCAGCCCATCATATAAACAGAATCAAAGACAAAAACCACATTATTATCTCAATAGATGCAGAAAAGACCTTCGACAAAATTCAACAGCCCTTCATGATAAAAACTCTCAACAAATTCGGGATTGATGGGATGTATCTCAAGATAATAAGAGCTATTTATGACAAACCCACAGCATCACACTGAATGGACAAAACTTGGAAGCATTCCCTTTGAAAACTGGCATAAGACAGGGATGCCCTCTCTTACACTCCTATTCAACGTAGTGTTGGAAGTTCTGGCCAGGGCAATCAGGCAGGAGAAAGAAATAAAGGGTACTTAATTAGGAAAAGAAGAAGTCAAATTGCCCCTGTTTGCAGATGACGTGATTGTATATTTAGAAAACCCCACTGTCTCAGCCCAAAATCTTCTTAAGCTGATAAGCAACTTCAGCAAAGTCTCGGGATACAAAATAAATTAGCAAAAATCACAAGCATTCCTATACAGCAATAACAGACAAAGAGCCAAATCATGAGTGAAATGCGATTCACAAGTACTTCAAAGAAAATAAAACACCTAAGAATCCAACTACCAAGGGATGTGAAGGACCTCTTCAAGATTTACAAACCACTGCTCTACAAAACAAAACAGGACACAAACAAAACAAAACAGGACACAAACAAATGGAAGAACATTCCATGCTCACGTATAGGAGGAATCAACCTCGTGAAAATGGCCATACTACCCAAGGTAATTTATAGATTCAATGCCATCCCCATCAAGCTACCAATGACTTTCTTCACAGAATTGGAAAAAAAAAACTACTTTAAAGTTCATATGGAACCAAAAAACAGCCCTCATTGCCAACACAATCCTAAGCCAAAAGAACAAAGTTGGAGGCATCACGCTACCTGACTTCAGACTATACTACAAGGCTACAGTAACAGAAACAGCATGGCACTGGTACCAAAACAGAGATATAGACCAATGGAACAGAACAAAGCCCTCAGAAATAATATCACATATCTACAATCATCTGATCTTTGACAAACCTGACAAAAACAAGAAATGGAGAAAGGATTCCCTACTTAATAAATGGTGCTGGGAAAACTGGCTAGCCATAAGTAGAAAGCTGAAACTGGATCCCTTCCTTACACCTTAAACAAAAAATTAATTCAAGATGGATTAAAGACTTAATTTTCAACTTTCAATTTTTGAACCTGTGTTACATCTTATGCAGTGACAAAAAGTCCTCAAAGAATGGTGGGTAAGCCATACAATGGCAAACTCATCACTGAGTCTCCATTCAGAGGACAATCCTTGAAGAAACAATGAGGAAACCATTTTATTCCTTCTGAAATTCATGGAAGAGTAAATACCTTCAAGTAGACTCCTCTACCTATCAAAAGAACCTTTTCATCATCAAATAAAACTAAATATATGTACCTGATATTTCACAAATGTTTATCCAGATGGCAATAATATTCTTAATTCTTAGGTTAACTGACCAAAAAATAAAACAAACCTAGATTATCAAACTATAATATACTAAAATATAGATTAGCATTATACTAAATATAAGGCAGTCGTGCCCCTTAACAATGGGCATACATTCCCAAAAATGCATCATTAACCAATTTTTTCATTGTGAAAACACCATAGAGTATACATAAGCACAAAGCTAGATAATATAGCCTACTACCTACCTAGATTATATGGTACAGCCTATTGCTCCTCAGCGGCAAACATGTTTAGCATCTTACTACATTGAATGCTGGAGGCAACTGTAAGTAAATAGTAGGTATTTGTGCATGCAAAAATGAAAAGGTACAGTAAAAATAGAGCATAAAAGTTGTTTTTTTTTCAGTGGCCAGATCTCAGCTCACTGCAAGCTCCGCCTCCTGGGTTCAGGGCATTCTCCTGCCTCAGCCTCCCGAGTAACTGGGACTACAGGCGCCCGCCACCTCGCACGGCTAGTTTTTTTTTTGTATTTTTTTAGTAGAGACGGGGATTTCACTGTGTTAGCCAGGATGGTCTCGATCTCCTGACCTCGTGATCCACCCGTCTCGGCCTCCCAAAGCGCTGGGATTACAGGCTTGAGCCACCGCGCCCGGCCAAAATATTTTTTTAAATGGCACACCTGTATAGGACCCTTACCATGAATGGAGCTTGCAATATTGGAAGTTGCCCTGGGTGAGTCTCAGTTAGTGAGTAGTAAGTGAATGTGGAATCCTAGGACATTACTATATACCACTGTAGACTTTATAAACTAACTGTACACTTAAGGTACATAAAATTTATTTTAAAAACAATTTTATCTTCAAAATAAATCTCAGATTACTGTAACTTTTTTACTTTATCAAGATTATAATTTTTTTAACTTTTTGGCTTCTGTAATAACACAACTTAAAACACTAACACAGTGTACAGCTATACAAAAATATTTTCTTTATATCTGTAAGCTTTTAGAATTTTCAATATTTATTTTACCTTTTTAAATTTTTTTTTGTTAAAAACGAAGAACATACACACATTATCTTAGGCCTACACAGGATCAGCATTATCAACATCATTGTCATTCATCCCCCGCATCTTGTTCCACTGGAAGGCCTTCAGGGGCAGTAACAGGCATGAAGCTGTATCTCCTAGGATAACAATCCCTTCTTCTGAAATACCTCCTGAAGGACCTGCCTTAGGCTGTTTTACACTTAACCTTTTTTATAAGTAGAAAGGGTACACTATAAAGTATTGATCAATAATATAGTAAATACATAAACCAGTAACATAATCATTTATTATCAAGTATTATGTACTATACATAATTTTCTATGTGAGGCTGTTATACAGCTGGCAACACAGATTTGTTTACACCAGGATCACTATAAACACATGAGAAATGTATTGTAATACTTCATTATGATGGACACTGCATCACCAGATATTGGAATTTTTCAGCTCCATTATATACTTATGGTATCACCATGGTATATGCAGTCCATCACTGACCAAAATGTCACTCTATAGCACCGGACTGCATAATACACTGTACCTTTGATAACTCAGAGATGTCATGGGATCTTGTATTGTCTCCAGGTCATTTTGTGTGTTACTGATTAGAGGACTTTAATTTAGATGTGAAAGTTTCAGGGGATTGGGTTAAAGCCAAAATGATCCTATGATATATTCTTTATGTTGCCATTTGGGGAAGAAAAATCAATAATATCTGCTTGTTTACTTGCCATCTATGTTACTTATGAAAATTTAGACTAAAATATGCCAGGATGGTTTTCCCAGTTATTTATAATTGCTGGAGATTTTGATTCTAAATAAAGGATAGCTTGCATTACTGGGCATCATGATAATGCTTAGTTACAAAATATGATCTGTGCTCACAAAATCTACTCAGTTCACAAAAATTAACTTTACAGCTAGCATTGATTTCTTCAAAATATTTTATGAGATCAAGCGTAATTACTGTATACTGCACAGAGTAATAAAGGTTTGTATAAAGCAAAGAGAAGGAAGAATTATTATAAGAAAGAATGATGTACAAACTACTCAGATGCTGAAAGGTAGAGTGGAAAAGCAGTTAACTACTTTTATACTGCTGAAATATGTTTTTTATTTATTTTCCATTTCAACAACACATTCCAATTACACATTTTGTGTGCCTTCTGCAACAATTATGTTTAAAATATTTAATTCTCCTTACTATGCTTGCTCATAAAAATGAATTGTAATTATAAATTCTTCATTATATATGCTGTCACTAGTAGAGCTTCTGGTAGGAAACCAAAACGTATTTCATAATAATTACCTTATGCTTTTAAAATTTTCAATTATATTTAAAACAAACACAGTACCTGTTCATTGCAGTTAGGACATGAATATGTAAGTATCATAGAATCCAACTCATACTAATTTGAAAAACTCAAACAGCTGAATCTCTATATCCCCAAAATAGAAAAGGCTGCCTAATTTAAAAAATGCCTCCTTCTGTGGTAAATTTGAGAAGTTGTATCGGGCGTGAGTTGCCAGTTACTCTTCATCTCTCATGCATTCCCCGCCCCCCCCCCCTTTTTCTTTTGTTCTACATCAGGCCTCAGGAGACTGGTTCCCAAGGACTTCATCACCCTAGATCTCTTGCACTCTGGCCTCACTAGATTCAGGCAATGGGAATCTCTAGTAGGAAACCGGAAGGTGAGGGAAGAGAGAAAGCAGGTGATTTCTTCACACACATCCTTCCTGCTTTGGTGATCTAGAAGCGGCAGCCACGGGTTGAGTCTAAAATCCTAAATATAACCTATAATTATTAAAGTGTCAGACTTTGGTAATATTGGGTGATGTTGATTCTTCCTTTTACATACAGCCTTGTAATGGCTTCCAACTGTTGCTAATCTCTGCATGCCTCAACAAACATCCATCATGCGTTCCCTTTGTATTCCCTTTATTAAATTCCCACCAAAATTCTAGATATACATGCTGTCGGTTTCCCGACTGGCAAATGGAAACTATAACTAGGGAGTCTCTAGGCAATTAGACTGTAAATGCCCTATTACCCTCAAGGCTCTCTTCATCTCCCAGGTTGCTTTTTAGCTCCAGATGCAAATGTCACCCTGCTACATACAAGGTGGAAAATGGATCTCAAAATTTGGGAGCAATATCTGTATAATCATCAGGGCAATTTTAATTGGGAAGTAGGTAAACCTCACACATTCTCTGAAGCAAAGTTGGCATTAAAAGCTCAGAGTTAGGAGAAAACAAAATAGAGGGAAAGGCAGGGCTTGATGTCTACCTTCTGCAGGATGCTCCTGAAAATTTCCACTGAAGAATTAGTAACAGCAGATTTTAACATAATTAATTCCATCAAAATAATTGTAAAAGCTGCTGCATCAGAAAAATATACCGTGTTCACCATGAAGTTTTAAGTAATCATTGAGATACTACAAGATATCTAGTTTGACTTACATGTATGTTTCTACTTGTTTACTCTTTCTCTGTATCTAGTCACTTGATACATGAGAAATCTATTTATTGCCTCGATATCTTTATATATATGTATCTGTCTAGTCATGTATGACTTCTTCGAGAAGGGCAAATGAAAAGGAAACAGAACAGAAACAGGGCTACCACGTTGGACAGCAGAGTACATCCTCTTCCATCACTGCTGCAAGTTCCGTTGGACCACACTGCTTGAGACATCCTGAAGACTACGTGAAGGTCTAATTGCATACTCAGGTAGATTACAGATATTTAGTTATTTATGATAAGATGAAGTAATCTAAAGTCTTAAGATCTGCAACTTGGTTAATGATCATTTCTGGCTACTATAACTTTGTATGTAAAATGCATGACTTATGAATATAATAAACACATTGTATATTTTTACCTTTTCTTTCTGTTAAAACAAAGTCCGAAATAATATTGTTTAATCAGCATAAAAGTTAATTTCTCTTGGCCGGGCGTGGCGGCTCACGCCTGTAAT
This sequence comes from Macaca nemestrina, assembly GCF_043159975.1. NCBI lineage: Eukaryota > Metazoa > Chordata > Mammalia > Primates > Cercopithecidae > Macaca > Macaca nemestrina. Next base: position 139,441,049 of record NC_092132.1, on the reverse strand, counting down.
CCCAACACTTTGGGAGGCCAAGGCGGGCAGATCACAAGGTCAGGAGATCGAGACCATCCTGGCTAACACAGTGAAACTCCATCTCCACTAAAACATCCAAAAAAAAAAAAAAAATTAGCCGGGCGTGGTGGCGGGCGCCTGTAGTCCCAGCTACTTGGGAGGCTGAGGCAGGAGAATGGCGTGAACCCACGAGGTAGAGCTTGCAGTGAACCAAGATCGTGCCACTGCACTCCAACCTGGCGACAGAGCAAGACTCCATCTCAAAAAAAAAAAAAAAAAAAAAAAAAAAAAAAAAAAAGTTAATTTCTCTCACATGTAGTAGTCCAAAGAGAAATAGTCTCCAAATATAACGCTGATATAAATGCTGGCTCCATTTGCGTATTAAATACTTTTCCGCAAACCAGATTTCCACTTATGATCTACTCACATATGTAAAACCTTTCATCAGTGTTTTGTTTACACAAAATGAAAGAAAGGTAGAATTTTTCAAAGAATGGTAAACAGTCCTTTCTAAACAAAGATCATCAGCATATATAAAGCATTATCCTTGGAGTTTTGAAATAATATCTATTTATTGGTTCATATATCATAATTTATCTTCAAAAGATGGCATTAAAATTGCACTCTAAGTATGAAACATTCTGAACTTCACAAAGTTGCAGAAGGCAGGCAATCAATAAATATTTATTGAGTGCATGAAGGGGTGGTTTACTAAATTTGAATACTAGCTGATTTCAATCAGAAATAACAATTACATAAGACTTTGGCCTATAATTAGTGAGACAAAAAAGTCTACAACATTGATTTTGCCCAAAGTATTAACAGTGAACACTTGTTTTTTAGCTAGAGGGTTTTTAAGCATTTAAGCAGATCTTATTGGCTCTATTGCCTAGTATTCAACAGTTTTGCCTCTGAATGCATTTTTATATGAGATAATCATGATTTAATGTCAGTTGAATGGAGACCTTTCTATTTCTTTTGGTAGAAATCACCCTAACTCATATTAAGCATTGTGTCCAATGATTTCCAGAAAGTAGCATAAATCAGCCAACAAAAGTTTTAAATTAACATTAAAGAAGAAGGCAGTTTCGTTTATTTAGCTCTACTAGCTGATTATTGAATTAAGCCCAAGTATTCTTCATTATTTATTTAAGTAAATAAAGCCACTTATGGTAATTGTACAATATTTCCTTTTAGTTCTATTCTCCCAATATTATATTCTAAATCAACTCCATATTTATATTTAAGGCAATGCTTCCAACACAAAATGGTTGTATAATTCAAACAAAGAAACTCATGAATTTGCTTTAAGAATTGGTACTTTTCCATCTTATTTCCCAGAAATTAGAATACATGTGCATGTAATGCACATTTTAGAAGAGGAGAGACATTTTTCAGAACAGGATAGTTTTAAAAAAGGAGAGAATAATCTCCAGACAAATGGTTATAATACAAAATTAAATTTCATGTGATTTTAGGATATCTCATTTTTAGTAAAGTTTATCTCTTTTACTGCTTGAGTTAATTTATTGTAAACATTATTCATGACAGTGCTTCATAGTGAGGAAATAGGATCAAAATCACATAAAGAACTTTTTATTATCATAATAACTTTTAGGCACATTTCTCCTTCTCCCTAGCTTTCTCCCCACAAGATCAAAACCAATAACTTGTTGACTTAAAAAATTATTTCTATTTCTAAATATCAAGATAACTATAGCCATAAGGCTTTTTAAAAAATAAGCCCTTGGTGAGTTTGATTATGGACTATTATAAAATATTTCTTTTTCCAATTCAAGTGCTATCTCCAAATATAGCATTTAAATTCCAAGTAAACTGTGTGAATTTATTTTATAAAACAAAAATAAACTCAACAAATACTGTTTATGAAAATGATTAAGGATTAGGAGAAAACTTACCTGTTGGCGTGGGTGAGTAGGGGAGTATATGATGTCTGTATTTGTGTGTGATATAATAATTACATTTTATTTAAACGTTTAACAACTTACCTATTATTCTTTTTATGGATACATATATTAATGTGTGCATATTTAATTTTAACCATGTCTACATAATAATCTCCATTTTCCAATGGATTCAAATATTCTTTAGAGAATCTGACTGCAGCACACCACTCCAAACATCATAGTTCATTCACTAGAGTATTGTATGAAGTCGGATTTCTACAAGTCAAATAAAATAAATGCAAAGAATGGACACAAGAAACATTAGTGTGATCAGCAGATTACATAGCCTCTTTCGCGTTCCCATGAGCTTATAAACTGAATTAGCTCCTAGAACATCTGTTACTTGAGGAATTGTCCTGTATAGACATATTGTCAAGTATATTTTAAAATATCTCTCTTAGTTAATCTATAGATCTATATTAGCTGAAAATGTAAATATAGAGTTAGCAGATGCTAGTGTAAGAAATCAGTTTCACTGGGGACAATTTTTGTCTTTGTCTTTCCAGTTGGTAGTCATGAAATGTGTTGAGATTGTTTCATTTTGTTTTCACTCATTGACATGATTCATTTAACATTTTCTACAAAGAATCGCTCTAAATACTAAAAACATTTACCAAGTAAAAGTCCTGTTGTGCTTGTTTTAAGAAACAGATAAGGATCATTTGTACTTAGCAGAATTTATTTGCATAGAAACAATTAATGTTTTAAAGTTTTTCAATCTGCCATTTTCACAGGAAAAATAATAAATGCATATGCAGCAATTATATTTGCATTCTTATTTGCATCCTTTAAGATATCCATTGTCATATTGTATCCAGAGATGTTGATTTGAGAAGAAGAAAGAAAGGAAGGGAAGAAGGAAAGGCAGAGAGGGAGGGAAACTGGAAGAGTGTGGGAGGAAAAAAAAAGAAAGAATCTTCTTTCTTCTTTTTTGATATTATGATAAAATCTACCCTTTTTTTGGCAACAGCTCTACTTTGACATTCATCCTCCATTCACTCATTCATTAAATATCAAAAAAATATAGATATGCTTACAGAGATGGCAGAAACCATAAAACTATTAAGAGATTGGTACACAGTAGGCAATCTACAAATGTTTGTGTTTTTTAAGAGATTCAGGAATATGGCCATACTTTCACTATAACAGTTTTGCTTTAATGTAGATCAATCTGCATTTCCTTCAGTTTAGTGGTAAGAATTTTATATGATAGATGTTCTAGGTCACATTTTAAGAATAAACAAATTTGGAAGGTCTATTTTGTCAGAAAGTAAAGAGAACTAAGAGCAAACAGCTTGACCAAGGTCTACACAATTACCTGTATTTATTTATTAGATTAATATATGTTTATTGTACAAAAGCAAACATATGTTTTCTCTAGAGGAATCATGATCTCCTGAGAGAATTTTTTTGAAACACCTCTTCCAAATGCTCATTTTCACTTTTTGTAAAGAAAGCTTTCCATCCGAAAGCTTGCCTGGTACCCAAATCAAGGGAGCCAAACAAGTCTTACCATTCATTTCCCATCATGCTCAAAGGACTCTTTGTGTACAGTTAGCATTTCAAAACACTTCATGAGGACCTTGATGTTTTTGTTTTTTTTTTTTGAGATAGAGTCTCACTCTGATGCCCAGGCTAGAGTGCAATGGCATGACCTCAGATCTCAGCTCACTGCAACCTCTGCCTCCTGGGCTCAAGCCATCTTCCCATCTCAGCCTCCCAAGTAACTGGGACTACAGGTGTATGCTAGCATGTCCAGCTAATTTTTTTTTTTTTGTATTTTTAGTAGAGAAGGGGTTTTACCATGTTGCCCAGGCTGGCGTCGAACTACTGATCTCAGGCAATCTGCCTGCCTCAGCTTCCCAAAGTTCTGGGATTACAGGCATGAGCCACCATGCCCAGGCCTTGAAGCGTATTTCCAAGTAAGATTTTCTGCCATATTCGGAATTCTCTTTATTTCACTTTCTTCTTGTCTTGTCATTGATTTCCTTTGTTCCACAGTCTAAAACCCTCACCTTGGTATTTCAGACCCATAATAACCTAGCTTCAACACATTATCTAGCATTCTTTCTTGTCACTCTCCACCAAACCTCCTGTGTTATAGCCTACCTGATTTTCTCACCCAATTCTGCATATGCCAGGCACCTTCACAAACCCATGATTTGATGCCTGCTCTACCTGAAATTGTCCTCTGTACACTCAAACTCTACTCTCACCACCACATCACCAATGGCAAAATCCTTGGCTCATTTCATTTTGTATCTCTTGTGGTATAGCTTGTTCTACCTTTAAGGAACCCTGATATCAGAGTGTCATCATCTTCATAGAACAACCTATGTATATTATTTATAAACAAATCAGTAAAGATGAAATGAAGGAATAATCATTTCATTCATTCATTCATTCATTCATTCATTCATTCATTCATCTATTATGTATTTTGCACCTACCATGCAATAGGCTTGAAACGACTCAGAAAAGACAGTGGTTAAGATGCACTCTTAGCCCTCCTGTGACAGTCTAGTCAGAGAAGTAGGCAAGTCAAAGATTAGAAATCAGACACTGTGGTGTACTTACAATAAAGTTTTCTTGAAAGAGTGACCCAGAGACTTGTTTCAAAGGTCAGAGTTCTTTCAGCATGAAAGAATGGTGCAAATATACAGGTTGATATTATTCAGATGTTTTTCAGATAGTTTCAGAGCCTTCAAAGTTTTTACATAAACTTTTATTTAAAATTGTGTGTGTGGGTGTGTGCCTGTGTGTGTGCATATGTGTAGTAGGGGATGGGGTTCGGTTTGTCAACAATCAAAAACTTGTTTTGGAGCCAAAAACTATCAACAAAGATTTGCAATTTTGTAAAAGGTCTTCTTCAGTAACCGTAACATGAGAAATGGTGTTTCCAAAACTGGTTTGTAGCAGCTAAATGACTATTCCTTCCTTCATTCAATCACAGTTGGAAAAGGTATACAATGCGTTCTCCCGAGTTTTAAGTGATTTAGAGATAATTAATTTCTTTTCTCAAGAGTGGACTATCTATAGATTCAGATGTCCAATGATCTAATGTGATTCCAATCATTTTACTGTTATAATGTTCTATTATAAAAATCAAGAATATAGTGTCAAAAAATAAGAACTCCCAAATATATTTTAATACAACAATAGTAACTCTAATTTAGATCAGTTAAAAAGCTTAATTACTATGCAGTGCATATAAAAAAAATCTAAAAGCCTTTGGGTTTATTTGTTCTCGATTATTATTGCCATAATTTTCATCTAATAAATCACTAGGGTCTAAATTTAATTACATATATTGTTCAAGACTGAAAAATTCTAAATTTTCTCATGATCTAGTCTGTATTCAACGTATTTATTCTCAAAAGGAAAATATTTTTTATTCATTTCTTATTTGCAAGCATACCTAGCCCAGGCAGGTAAACTTAGAACAAATGATGTAGAAAATTTATTTGACCAAGTTGAATGTCACTGCTTAAGGGATTTATACTGAACTATAAACTTAGGAATGTTAAATAGTATTTAACCCTGAAAACAATTTAAGATTTTAAAGGTTTTAAAGAAAATCTTATTATTTTAATCCAGACATGTTAGATCTCAAATTCTCCTTAAATAACATATCTCCACTAATCTATCATTGTTTTTGAAAATATTTAAGTAATCACTATATGAAAGTATGGGATGTGTAATATAGGGAAAACAGACAATGAGGAATATACAGATAACTAATATTTAGGAAATTCCTCATAGGAGCTTTAGCTGTAGAGATAAAGCATATACAAATAATATGCTAGGAATAGAAGCAGTTGAAAAGTATTGTTACATCACAGAAAAGTGAGTGAAGTCTTTGTTTAAACTTCAACTGAGTCTTACCTATTTAATTATACAAAATGACTCTAAAATATTAAAGGTAAAACAACCCAGAAGAAAAATATTAAACTTTCATCTCCCCATGCTTAAGGGCTCAGATTGCTGGATTTGAGATTTAGCTCTCATTATACAACCCTGGGCCAAACTGAATCTCAGTTTTGTCATCTGTAAAAATTGCATAAAAGCAGTACCTACATCAGGGAGTGTGGTGAAGATTAAATGAGTTAATATATAGCACTTCACAATTAGAGCTACTATTATATTCCCAGTGTTTTTACTTCTGTTATGATAACCCCTCCCCCAATAACGGGAATGTTCTTACACCAAAATACTATTGGCTTTTGTAGTATTTCTTTATTCATGTAAAATTTTGTTCCTGAATCCCCCTGCCTATGTAAGTGGTTGCCCTGGTGACATTCTCTTATTCCTTTCAACAGCCCAAATCCCTGAAGATGATGTAAACACAGCTTTAGCTACTTCAGAATATTGTTTTGATGAGTAATGTGGGAAGAAATTTAAAGCATGCATACTAATTCTTCTTAAAATACACCTGAATTTTAAAATCAGCTTCCAAAATACTGGAATATAACAGTTTGTTCAGTTTTAGTACATCAAAGAAGCTACAAAAAAGTTTGAAAAAAAGAATCACATCAATCCATTTAAATATTTTCTAGTCATTGTAACTGAGCATCAGTTGAAAATACTCATTCTTTCTGCTTTTCTACAACTGTGAAATTTGAATTTCCAATTCTTTGGTATTTGGAGGGACAACCACTAATGACTAATTCGGAGTCTCTTTCTGGTTTACTGGCATCAATGCCAAATTCATCAACAGATCCCATATACCATCCATAAAACAAACCACCTTCACAACCATCAAGTTCTATGATAAGTTGTACAACTCCTAAAACTATCATTTCCACTCATGTCTTCTGCTCCATTGCCATTAACCTGAGAGAGAATTTTGAGCTGCTCTGAGAAAAATCTGTTGAGCCGTGCATTCTTGTGATTTCTCACTCCAAGAAAGCAAAAGCAACCTAACCAGCTCTATTTTAGATAGATATAGAAAAAAAAAATTTTTTTTAAATGTACTGAACTAAGGATTTCCAAGGACATAGATTCATACCAAATACATTTTAAAGTGATATCACGAATGACACAGTTTGCCATTAGTGGAGATTATTTAATGACCACTGCTGAAGTTTTACCACTTATAATTGGTAAATACTGGTAGTGGAGGTGGAAATGGGGGTATAGTTGTCTGAAATTTAACCACATAGGTAAGCACCATAGAAACACATGACCGGAAAGGCTAATATCTTTCAAGCAAGTCTCCTGATTCTAATAGTTTAATGTATTATTTCTCTTAATTTTTCAATGTGACAATAATAATAGCATTCACCGAAGACATTTGGTAGAAGAATATAATTATCAAAAATACGGAAAGTTGCTTGAATATATCATTGAATATAATCTTATGCTAGTCAAGAATTCTAAAGCATTTAGGTCCAAAACATTCATGAGGACATCTTCATAACTGTTGCACATTGAATTATTGACAAATTTGGACTATTTACTTTAATACTATTTACTTTGAGTATTTTCTATGTGTTAATCACTGTTTTAAGCAATTCATTCAATCCTTGAACAACTCTATACAATAGGTACTATCGAAAGGTACTTTGGAGATGAAAAATATTGAAAACCACCACCGACAACAAAACCTGGCACACAAATAAATGACCAATGCCCACAGCCAAGAGATGGTAGAAGAAAGAATTTCAACTCAGGTAGTCATATTTCTGGTGCCCATATTTCTAAGCATTGTTCTCTTACAACTGCAATTTCTTAGAATTCTCTATAATCCTATTTCAGGCTGAAATATTAGTAGCTAGTGTTGAATTGTAACAAATCTATAGAATACTTCAATATATAAAAATATAATTTTCACAGGTGTCACCATTAGGCTTTATGTAATCAATAATTGAGCCAAAGCAGAGAATCATAAACCAAGGTCTACTTATTTTTTACATTTATAACCAGGGACCTCATTTTGAGGCAAAATACGACCAATTGCCTTCAAATCACTACATCTCAAACACGTTCTTATCTTAATATTCTAGCAACTAAAAGCTGGGCAAATTCTCAGTGGCATTCTTCTACTCTATAACTAGCCAATGTAACTTGTTAGAGTATATGTTTTCTGAGTTGCCCCTTATGCAAAAACATTTGTCTTAATAGAGTTTAAGACAGACAGAGAGTTATTTATCATTAAATAAATATATAAAGATAAATAATAAATATAGTTTACAAAGATAAATAAATATAGTTTAGAAGTAGTTTTAGTACTTCTTATCCAATGGGCTACTCACCTGAAATAGTCCTTATGTATGTCCCACCTCTAATCACACACGCACACACCCCACTAGCCTCCCTTTGGTATAACTCATGGAGATTGATGTCAGCCCTAATAGTAAAACATTCTGTAAAAGGTTGTGCCTACCTAAGTTTATTCATGGTGGACACCAAAACCCTATCTTAAAGGTCAGGTAGATACAAACTTCAAACAAACATTGTTCTATAACTTGTGTGGGAGGAACAATAACGCTCCCATACACACATGCCACGATGACCACGTTTTAATCCCAGAAACACATGAATATGTCACCTTACCTTGCAAAAGGGACTTTGCAGATGTCATTGAACTAAGGGCACTGAGCAGGGGAAATTATCGTGGATTATCCAAGTGGGCCAATGGAATCACGAGGGTTGTAATAAAAGGGATGCAAGAAGGTCAGAGTCAGAAAGAGGAAACGTAAGGATGTAAGTAGAGACAAGAGAGAGACGGAAAGGGAGAGAGATTGGAAGGTTCTACACTGTGGCTTTGAAGATGGAGGGGGACCATAAGCCAGGGAGCCAAGGCAGCCTTTAGAAGTTAGAACGGGTAAGGAAACATATTCTCCATTCGAGATTTCAGAATGTAGCCTTGCAGAAAACCTGATTTTAGCCAAAGGAAACTCATTCTGGACTTCTGACCTCCCAACCTATGAGGTAAGTTTGTGTTATTTTCAGCAGTTAAGTTTGTGATAGTTTCCTATTGCTGCTGAAACAAAATTAACACATTGGGAAAGTATCTATAACCTGGGACATCGTTTTTAAAAAGGAAATGTTAAAAAATGACTGATCATTTATTTTAGAATAAATGAATTCCCATCTTGTTATCTTATCATCCATTCCCATCCAAAAAAAAAAAAAACTATAAATACTACACAGCGAGATCCATAAATCAAGATTTAGTCTTTTCTGATGAACCAATAAGAACATTTACACTCTGAAAACTGTAATACAATCTCTAATAGAAGTCTGATCTAGATCCCGCTTCTTGTAGTGTCCTATGAATCATTTTCTGGGCACCCTGCAGTTTTCTTGGCCCAGAGTAGAAATCCTTTACTGGGAGACATGTGTCCTCCTGCCAGCGTCATTAATCTTTGAGGATGGTGTGCAGGACCTGTGCATGGGATTACTCATGTGGAATGATGGAATGTTCGGTAACTGATACGTCTGAACGCTCTCCTTCCCACTGCCAAAGGCTTACTGCTGGCTCTGTTGATGCAGGGATGGCTTTTGTCTGTGGTCTTAGCCCTTGGCAAGCTCATTCTCATGCCCATCTCTCAGCTCTCTCTAACCTGAGCATCCTTTTGTCTCCTGCAACTCTGTTTCTTCCTGTCATCAGCCTCCTCTTTCACAATGTGAAAATAATGGATTATATTTTTATCCCTTTGGTGACAAGAGTCCATGCCTGATTGGAGCTCAAATTCCATTAGTGTGCCACCCCAGTGAAATTATTCTATAAGGCAACTAAACATCTCTCTGCAGGATTACTCTGAAATCTTGCCACTTGATATGTTCAAGTATAATACTCAGTCTTAGGACAACCGATTTTTCATCTAAAAAAACTTAACCTCCCACATTTCAGTGTGAATTTATAACAAGTCATTTAAACTGTATGTTTATAGTAAATGCGACTTAACACAAGCTAATAGCTACTCTTTATACATTTATAATAGGTTTTATACATTCTTAGATTTTTTAAATGCAGGAAATCT